>NW_026556753.1:0-31757 GCF_029017545.1 Prosopis cineraria
TTTGCTTGCTGCATGAAGATGGGTTAAGAAATCCATGCTCATCCAAGAAAACAAGCGTCTTCTCATTCAGAGGAATGTGAATATATCGTACTCATCTCTCTAAGATTCTCCAAATTTGATTTGGATCGTGTTATATTTTAATGTTTCATTTATTTCTACTTAAAATCATTTTTTAAGTTGATAGTTTTTGTAAATAAAAAAAAAATATTAAAAGAAAAAGGACTGCTCCTTAAACCTCTGAAATTCAATCTACATGATGCAAAAGAGTGAAAAGTGAATATGAACTTTTATAAACGAAACAACTCTCTTCAAAAATCATGTAATTTGATGTTGTCCATGAATATTTGAGCTATATTTACTTTTAAATGCAGGTGATTAAGGTTCGTCAAGTGGGCAACAACTTGGCTGCCAAAATAGCACGCACGCTGCAAGATTGGGCAAACAACACCTAATAGAATAGAGTCCATGGAAGGACCTGTCCATAAGTTCCAATAACTTGTATTGTTAAATAAGGACTGGACAAATCAGCCAATATAATTCCTAACAAAACTTCGAACGTCCTTCTATTAATTAATCATTCCAATAGAAAACATAAGAAAAGCGTTTAAACCAAGAGCATCTCCATGTATGAAAATTCTCGAGTGATTAGCATCTTAACTGCCTATTGTATGTGGTAATGCCTAATGCATGACATCGTCTTTCCCTCTCCCTTTAACTGACCTCAAGTCGAATTTTGAAACCATATTTGACATGCATGATGGCCGATTGTCAACGAGGAAGAGCACTAATGCACAACTTGTTTAATTTGTCTACCCTTTTGATGTAATATTTCATAATTCAAACCTCAAAATTACTTGTGCAGCTCACTTATACTGATCGAAAATGATACTTTCTAACTCTAAGAGATACTATAAATCCCAGAGATCACTAAAAATGAAAAGTCTGCCCTTGCACAAGCATAAAGGCCCTTGTTTGATTTGACTGCAAATAGAAAGATTCCTCTCCATGGGCAATAAGAGCGAGTCTTGCTAGCAAAGGCTGGCCAAAAAGGTGACCATTTTGAGATCAAATAGCTCATCTAGGAGTAGTCCAGAATAATCCGATATATATCAGATCAACTCTCAAATCAAAAGCTATATGTTTTTGGTAGCTCAGCTGACTTAAACCCTTCACTTATCTTTGACAAATACATATGTTGAAGGTTTGCATGTAATACCATAATTCCACGTTGCCCAATGAGTAAACTTACAAACGCCACATGATCAACTTTCACCCTTTTCCCTCAACCTCCACGTATTGCATTAGCACTGTTGTAATTCATTGTTTGTCTAAATAACCTTAATTAGAGACAACTTAAAAGATTTACAGTGCTTTTGGGGTACGGTATTTGAGAAGAATTCATGAACTCTATTTTAAAGAAATGTTTGGGAAGTCTAGCAAATTAAAGTCGTAATTATCTGCTAAGGTTTCCGCTTTGGTGGATCTTCAACCCTTGAAGTATATATATCATATAATAACTTCTTTGTCATGTGTGGTTCTTTCTTATAGCGCCCTTTTTTAATGATTTTTATAGGAGCTGGCAATTAAAAAAGTCTCATCAATACCTTAATTAAACACAATGGATAAAAAGGAGAGATCACCAAGTAAACTATATATGATGATCTAGAAAGTAATGGAACAAATAGTATATTAGCATTACTAATAGTTCAATAACGTGATTCACAAAAGCTGTCCTTCTTACGGCTTGAAAAAGAGTCAACAGCAAACTCTTGTACGTCATTGAATAAGAGCATATATATATATATATATATATATATATATATATAAGAACTCTCAGGAATTATTAGCTAGCCTCTGTCTGAAAATCATCATTTACAACATAACATCTTCGTCATGCATTTTTTATTGAGGAAAATATAGTTAAGGGCTCAAAATTTCATAAAATTTAGATTGAAGGATCTAAAAAATTATTATCAGAACTTCAAAATATTTACCAAGTTTTTACAAAATTTTCTTATCAGAACTTAGATTTCAAGAACCAGAGTTATTAATAAGTTTCATGAGATTTATTATCAGAACTTGAAAATTTTAACTTTAAGCAACTTTATCAAAATAATTTCTATAATTTAGTTTAAATCCTCTAAAATATGACGATAAGCTTACTTCTCAAAAACAGCTGCACTTTTTAATAGCATTTAATTTATTTTTTACAAAAAATTAAATCCATGTGTACGATCTGCAGATCTAAATATAAAATAAAACCTTTAACACGCCACATTTCATGAGTCATAAACATTTTGACTAATTCATTAAATCTAATTATCCATCAACAAATGGCGCCTGCAGTGGTTTTGCCCAAAAATTAAAACATTGCGTGACTTTTATGTGTAAACTCTCTCTTTTCAGTCGCATCCATATATATTATTCCAATACATTTACGTTAATTCATGTTCAGTTTTTCCAAGCAGATATAAAGACGGTGTAAATTGACAGAGATTGTGATCACTCTAGCAGTGATTAATTAGTCGGAGACAGCTTCTCTTATCTGAAGGTTTTCCATCGGTTAATTTAATCTCCCTACTTTTCAAAGAACATAAACTGTCGAAAAGTCCAAAAAAAAATTATCAGTTTCAGGCCACAAAATAATTAATTAACCCTAGACTTTTCTATGAAATTATATAGACTTTTCTTCTATTTTCAGAAAAAAAGAAACTAGTACTGATGCTGTACATATTAACAATAATACAAAAGGGGATTGCGTAATTGAACCATAATTAATAATTAATTGAATCCAAACACGCACCATGGCAATATACAAAAAAGAAATTATTTGAGCTTTGACAATATTAGATTCTAGGCCACCACCTGATAAGATCATTAATTGATGCCACTTGAAGAGAAAGATTAAAAGAAAAGGGTAGAATGGTTCCACGTATGTAGAAACTGAGATCAAAATCCACAGTTCGCGAAGATGTAGGACCGCGCCTGATGTAACTGTTGATTGATACCTAAGATCGCTTAATTACGTGCCACGAGAATTCACAGACTTGAGATTGGTAATGGCCACATTATCCACTCCCAACCAGAAATCTCCAATGCGGTCAAAAATCTTCTCATGAAGAATGAGACCATTCAAGTGTTGGCCACAGGGGAAACAGTATACGTACCAGCCACTTACCCCAATTAAAGCAAAAGCTGATCGATGACTTCAACATTAGGGAATCCTCTTGGTGGAAGAGTACAAACCCTATCCGTTATCAACAGCAAAAACAATACTGCTTTCAATGAAGCTGCATGCCATTGCATGAGCCTTCCAGAGAGAGACCTTAATCTTGGGTAACTGTCTTTTCTGTTCTTTGCTTTCAAGGGCATGTTTGCGTGGCGTCGGAAAACAATTAATGAAATGTCAGAATGAGAGGTTGGTGATGGATCTTCATGTCTTGTTCCTGTCCTCCAGAAAATGAAGGCAAAACGAAACCGGATAAGATTATATATGACTCATCCGAACGCGCTTTAAACCTTAAAGTTTCATCCATCGGTTTCAACTTCGATAGTGTCTTTCTTTCGGTGGAAGGTGAAATAATTATTAACTAACACTTTAGTAGCTCCTCATTTGGCAAAATTAAATCCTTTGATTATTTGATTTTTGAAAAGAGATGAGATAGTGCTTTTGGGATAACTAGGCTGTATACTATGAAACAATCAATAATCAACACTTCAGTATGATCTACCAATTTGGCAAAATATTTTATTATTGAAACGGACCTGCTAATTAAATTAAATTACGCACCTCTAATTCACGCGAATTTTTATAATGTTTGGCAAAGGAACTGGCCAGAAATGAACTGCTGATATAATACTAAACTTAACATAAATTTAACAAAATGAATGAGTTCATAATTATTTCTTTTATATATATATAACAGTTCATAATTATTTCTATGGGAACAAATGTAGTTACTTTTTGTAATATTTTTGGTTGGCCTTGGTTTTACATCTTCCGAGTGTAAAAGAAAATATCATTACTTTTTGTGGCTGTGAGTTATTCCCCTTTTTGTTTCAGTAAAGGTGACTCATTCACATATTTTCCACGGTATAAGGCACTTTTCTTGCCATGTCCACTTTACGTTTCTCTTTTATTTGATCTGATCAACTTATACATTTTTCTGTCTTGACAAAAGAAATATGTTATTGATTAGCTAGGAAAGATATTAAGTATGGTTAAAATTAATTTAATTAGCCAGTATATAAAATGAACTGATATATTAGAATGGCCTGGTGTAAAAGTCTAATCATCATTATTTTTGTAAAACATTAGTGTCAAGTATTAATTAGAATCCGAATATTTTGTTTGGATGGATTTACTTAGAAGGCATGGTCTGCTTCTCATGCATTAATGTGGGATCACATGAAATAGTTAAAAAGGGCACGTTCTCTAGCATCAAGTTGATGCTGGATCATAAAGTCTTCTGTTCTTATCTAGATGAAATTATATAGAATAAATTGGAATTCCATATGAATCCTAGAAAAAGGTACATGTAACTGGAAATGAAAAGATAATCAAGTGCGCGCTAGTGTATTTAAACACATATAGAGTACATAGTTGGTAATGATTATAGTGTTGAAATAGATGTACCAGTGTGAATGTGTTGGGGTGAACTACATTGACAGAAGAACGAGAAAGAGGAGATGCAGTATTGGGGAGATGTTACGTGTGTATCGTGGCGAAAGAAATATATATGGGTGGTGATGATATTTTGATGAGTAATTTCAATACACGTGTTTAACTTGAATAATTTTGATAAGCGATTGATTCATTGCAATCAATCTGAGGAGGATGAACACAGAGAAACACAGGTAATTAAGTTATAATTAATTAATTTAATGGATAGATTAGAAGAAGAAGAAGGAAGTGGGGGGCATGAAAGGATGGATTCCTTAAAACATTAAACGCTTTTTACGTCATTTCACCGGATCCTAATAAAATAAATTAATGATTTTTTATGGCTATTTTTAAATATCCAATACTATTCATTTACTTAAATTTAAATATTCTTCATTTAATTTCTAATTTTTGTTATTCATAAGATTCAATCCATTAAATTTCATTTAATGTCGATTGAAGGTCAACAGTTTTCTAAAATATACGTAACTGACAAAAAAACAGCGATAGGCAACTTTTTTAATTTGCATTGGTTAGGTAGATGACTCTCCCATACATATCTGTGCTCGATTGCCGTTCGTATTTAACATTTAAAAAACAAATAAAAAAATTTGTAAAAACGTATATTGTTCGTAACTTTGAAGTAATATTATTCATTTTTCGCTGAATTCATTCGCCCAATATCACAATAAAAACACAAAAAAGTGGAAAAAACCTCAAGTTGCGGAAAATGACTGTCACTGCGTCACAATAGAGTATGTATTTGTCAAACCGTCAAATCGGAGAAAATTGTACGAAAATGACGTGGAAGACCTGGAAAAACCTCCATTTTTAATTTTTAATACAGTGATTAACAGAATCTCGACCATTAATCTCGTGACACGTGAATAACCGACCAACTACCGTTCACCGGGGGTGGGCCCTTTGGAAACTAGGCTCGGGCCTGCGACGACTTTTCTCTTCAAGTGGGTCCCCGATAATCTTAATACTCACGCGCCACAGTTTACAAGGATTCGCTTTTTGCCCCTTTTTTATCTTTTTTTTTTCTTTTTTTAAAGAACCCCTTTTTTAATTCTTTTTAACTTTCTTTGCTCTGGATTCGGATAGTGGGCAGCTAATTATGATTTCTTAGAAGTTTCCAGTGGAATTGTGAGTGTGTGACTCCACGTTTTAGATGCTAATTGCGCTCATCATTGTGGGGCTAATGAATCCATTCAGAAATCAACCATGCATCCATATTTTAATTGCCCAAAGCACATATTGACCATTACAAATTATTCTAATTTCAAGCGATTAGTATCCAAATATTTTCCTTTTTCAATGACTATTGACGCCATCTAACGAAGCCGTGTTAATTTTAACTGTACAGTTATATGATGAGTATTACTTGGGTATGCAACGAGACGCATTTGAGCAGAGTTTAGCTTTCACATTCTTACTTAACCACGCTGTAATTAAAGTGTCAACCTATCATTGTATTGACACTCGGAAACATATAATTAATCAATAAAAATTGATTTAAATTTTCGAATATCTTTTAAGCATGATATATTTCTGCCGTGTTCTTCAAAAAGGCATTGGATTCAACCTATTGGCTCAAACCAACTAAGCCACCGAATTAGTGGAGGGCAAATGCAAGCCCCATTAATAGTCCTGGGATCGATCGACATGACCTGAATCTGAATCACTTCCAAGTCATCTTTGATATAATTAAGCTCATTTTTGTGTTTCCTTCTCTCTCCGCACACGTGTGAACACATATGCGGTGTCTATCTCCTGGGATATGTATTTATCATTTGTCTCTTGGTTTTTCCCTCACTTAATGCTGACTTATTAGTTGGCAACTCAACTACTGCAAGTGTAAGTATGAAAAGAAATCAAGTTGGAGTAGAATTTGAAATTTCAAAGTTTGTGAATTGTAAGTATCTACCACTGCATAAGCTTCGTCTAATTTCTGAATATTATATATCTATATATAATGAAAAATATAATCCCACCTATATATTCAAGATCAAACTAATTAAAACAAAGACGATAAATTGACGTGTGATCAACAGGGGGTGGAAACTTTTCTCTCTAGGGGAATGGTTCAAGTGAAGTCAGATTCCGCTGTACGTGTGGAACCTGGAAGTTGGTCAAATATATAAGCATAGCACATATGCCAAGGTAGGCCGCCATGATCTTGGTAGAGAACTAAAGCTACAGAAACCCAACTTGGACACAAGTGCTACCAAATTGCTTGTTTCTGATATGTTGTGAAAAGACATGTGCGGTGCCTTTGATACTTAACTGATCATCCACACCAAATATTGTCTTGATGCTTCAAAACGATAATTTATGTATAAAGCATACAAATACTCTGTTTATATATGCACCTCTCGCGTATATCTTAATTTGTGGCTATCATGAGGAAATTAAACCTTGCAAACAGTGTCAGAGAACGATATCCAATAGTTAGTAAAGAAATTAATCAAAGCGTAAAGTAGCAGTGATTTTGTTTTAAGGATAAAATAGTGCCATTATTATTTTATAAACAGTGAATGCATTTATAAGGTAGAGTCGTGATCGGTGAGTATACATGATCTTTCTTATTTATATTTGTGAGCTATAATTAAGACAGTTAAATTAGAAGGTATTTATAAAGTTCATATTATTGATGATGTTACTCGACGGACTAAGATGTTTGAACACGATATACAGTCACATTATTTGAGATTCTAATTTATCAACTTGCATGCCCCATATCTATATCATCCCAAATGACGCCTTAATTCTTCGGGAAGGAAATAATTCAGATCCTTCCAATTTTAATTTGTCGGTTGCGATATAGACGGTTGAAATTAATCTAACTAATTAATGGTCTGAAGTCTGATATTTTTATTTTCTTTCATAGATATATATATATATATATATATATATTTGACACCTCTATAAAATGTAAAGATAAAATTAAATTTATAAGAAAAATGAAAGAAAAATATGTTTCATGTGGATTCAGCGGAATATGGGAAACCGTGAGCAACTTCCTCTATCTAGCTGCTAATTTGATTTAACTTCATTTTTCAAATGTGGAAGAATAATGAGTCATGAGAATGACGTTGAATCATGTAGTGAGAAACCTATATTAAGAATAAAGCAAAGAAGCCATATAATTACAGGCTAGACATGAAACAACGTAACAGAGTATGTGCACGGATGCCGGCTTGCCTGAATTAAAATCTCCAGCTTCTTGATCTGTTCTAACAATTACAGCAGATCATGTATATTTTTAATAAAATTAAAATCCTATCAAATAATCCATATATTGTTTCAGCCCAGGTGAGCATTAATATAATACGGTACGTGAATGAATTAAGTCAGGAGACATTATATTGTCATTGTGGTTTGAACGTGGAAAGACGTACTGTTGCAATTGGACCACTCTCAAAAATGGTGGTGTCAGCCACAATTATTTAAATGAAACCAGGATGTTTTTTATTCCTCTGCAATATCATATGTGGTATCGAAGCATCTTGCTCAGCCTATATTATGGTTATAGGTGGCGATGATGATTGACGAGGAAAATGGGGAAGAAGCAATGTGATTGATTGTTTTTAATTGTATTACCCTGCGCCTTTATCAAGCACTCAAATGAGGGACGGATGGGGGAACAAGCACCCATGTAAAATATATATATATATATATATATATATGAGATAAATTTTCATATTTTTTACTCAAAAAATGAAAAATTTAATCCCCGTGAATTGTTTCCTTTTGGTCCCCCATGAGTAATGCTCTCGATCAATCACTGACTTAAATCATCTTAAATTAAAATTGGTGAATTTGTATGAAGTTTTTTTTTTCCTTTTTTAATATTTTTATTTATTTTATTATTTTTTATAAAATATAAAAGCTTCTCTTTTTTCCTTAACAAGAAAAACTTCATATAAATTCACCATTTTTTTTGGCTAGAAAAGTCAAAATTTTACTAATCACCAAATAATAATAATAATAATGACTAAGTCAAAGCCAAAGAAACTCTCAAAAACCTAAGATACAACCTAACACATAGTAAAACCAAAAAATAAAATTTAAAAAAAAAAAACAAAAGAACAATACAAAAAACTAATACTTCTTTCGTTAAAAAATGTAAGGCATTTTTTGAGGAGTTAGATGTTCAAAATGTAAGGCATTTTTAATCTTTTGAGGTATAATTATTACCTTTTTTTTTAAATTACCCCTATTGATACTGACTTTATATTTATTGTAGGATATTTAATAGGGTAAATATGAAAAAATATGGTTAGTTGGAAAGTAGGTAACTACTTTATTGAGGGGTGAGATTCGGTTAAAAATGCCTTACATTTTTTAACGGAGGGAGTAGATATTAACTAACCCCTTCTTTATCCTTCTCATCAAGATCAGTCACTTTCACTGCCTCGGCTAGTTTTGACTCTATCAGTATTAATGAAAAAAGCCAAGGTGATCAAGGTGTCACCACTAAACAAATTAGATCCATCTTCCTTTTAGCACATACTGCTAAATAATTAACAACCTTATTACAATTTCTCTCAACCAAATGAGAAGGCACAATCAAAGCTAGAGTCAAGTAAACTAAATGTATCCCTTATCACACCAACACTTACCCAATCACATGCAACTATACACCTATCAATCAAAAATTTGAACATAACTTCACAATCAATTTCTACACATACATTTTACCATCAAAATCCCCAGCCTGTAGAATCATCTGCCTCACCGCAAGTGCCTCCGCCTGCAACCAAGAACTCCCCTTACTCATTCCTACAAATCAACCCTATACCATCTATATTGCCTTTTTTAGAGTATGCCAACTATAGTCTACCTTTTATTAGCAAGTACCTTTTTAACGTGTACTACCTCATATTCTTGCATAGCTCTATCAACTAACCACAAAACCCTATTAGTTCTATAACCTTCCCTTTAAACAAAAACTTGTATCTAATCTTCTAAATATACTAGCCAGTCATATATAGCATTTTGACCTTCCTTCCCTCCTTCTCGCACCCCTTCATGCACAACCATTCATTACACCACAAATCAACCCTCCTCACTTTCTTTTTGTCTACCATCTTAGCCAAACATCTTCTAAACCATACAACCCTGACCTATGGACAAAATAATAATAAATGCTCAACAGTCTTAGCTTCTTCCCTACATACTATACAGATAGGATCCTTAACACACTTTCTTCTCCACAAAGCCTCTTTAGTATCCAATGCATCACCAATCGCCTTTCAAACAAAACGCTTAACTTTATGTAAGCACCTAAACCTCCAAACTTCATTCCATACCTCCCTAGGCGTCTAAAATGATGTGCCAGGATCCTTGATACCCTTTTGCTTTCTCACCCTTCCAACATCCCAAGAGCCGTTCACTATTAAGCACACAACTCTCATCTTTAAAACGTTGCTTGTCCATTGAGTCAGAGCAAAATTTCCTTCACCTATCTATACTTTCAAATTCTAATCTCCCTACCATCACCAACTTGCCACCATAGCTCTTTACCAATTATATCTCTACCTTCCAAAAGACTTGTCCATCCCCAAGATGCCCCTAGATCTTTCTTAGCTCTAAGAAAACTAGTGTTAAGAAAGTAGATCATGTTCTAAATCCTTACGCATAAATCCTCCCCCTAATTCAAAACCTCCCAGCACTCTTTGCCAATAGAGCAGTATTAAAATCTTTAAAGTTTTTGAACCCCAACCCACATTCTCTCTTACTTGTCAAAATTAAAAAGCCTCCCAAGCTTTCCAGTGAATTCTACCTTCATCTCCTTTTTGACCTCACCAAAATCTTGACAACACACTATCTAGTTCTTCACATGTTTTCTTTAGGAACTTAAAACATGTCATAAGGAAAACTAGAATTGCCTTTGATATTGCCTTAATAAAAACCTCCTTACCTCCATCTGACTACAACATCTACTTCTAACCTTTTACCTTCTCAACCACCTTTTCCTTCATAAAAGTCAACATCTACATTTTCAATCTCCCTAACAACATTGGCAAACCCAGATATTTAACAGGCTTAATCCCGGCACATTACTAATAGCTATTTTCACATTTTCTGTAATTTATATTATTATTAAAAAAACAAACAAGACTTTTTAGCATTGCAACACTGCCCTGAGGCCCTGTAAAAATCCTCCATAATCCTCTTTAACTTCTCAAAATTTCTCACTTTAGCCTTTAAGAGTATCAACATGTCATTCTTAAAAAACATGTGTCAATATAGGGTAATCCTCCATAATCTCTACCCCCTTCATATAACATTATAAATTTCAATCCTTGAATTAAATTAATCGAATAAGGTTAATTAGGTAGATTGAGAGTTAATTGGTTTAATGATGGCCAACGATGGCTAATGGGCTTATTGGCTTTAGGTACAACCTTTAGTCAGGTCCAAAAGTGTTTTAGGCCTCCTGAGCCCAAAATGGGAGAGCCACTTAAACCATGCTTTCTCTTGGAAGATGGTTAAAAATTTTGAAATATCAATTCACATGTGCTAGATGATACAAAAGGAAAGAAAAGAAGAAGCAAGAAGCATGAGAACAAACTCTGCAAGGGCTTTGTTCTTCAGTCTTTTGGGAGTATTTGCACACCTCTAATCACTTAGGGCAAGTAGCCTATGCATTTTTCCTTCTTTCTCTTCCATTTTTACATGAATTTAAGTTAAGGTTTTACCATAGGAGTTGAATTTTCATACCTTAAGGCTATAGGTCTAAACTCATTAGTTCTAATGGGATTAAAGGGAGTTGTTTAATATTTCTAAACTCATTTTTAAAAATTTCACAAGGTTATGAGCTTGAACTTAAAGTTTTGGGTGAATCCTAACCATTATAAGTAAGATTTGGAGTCGATAGATGACATATTAGTTGTTATATTTAAGTTAATGAGAGTTAAAAGGAGTTAATGAAAATCAATAAACTCATTGGATATGAGTTTGGATTTGTAGTTGGGGAGTTGGGTTATTAAAGTGTGAGTTGGAAGCTGGAAATAGTGTTTATGATAGTTAATAGTGATGTTAGTTATTGTTATTTGTAGGCTAACCTCATTACATGTCACTTGAGCTCAAGAACTCAATTCTAGCTTGAGGAAACAAGTGTTATAAGGGGGTAACATTTGAATTCTCAAAAATTTGAGTTAACACCATAGGTTTATAACTAACACTATGGGTGTAACAGCCCTCCTTGGGATCTCACCGTCACCCGAGACGCTGGACACTCTCCCCCCAGGCCCCACAACAGGACGACCCCACCCCTTACGATGAGCATCACGAGACAAAGGCTTCCTCGCAGTAGTGTGCAGGATTATTTTCCTTGCGGAGAGCCTCCCTAGGTTCGATCCTCCAACCTCTCCTACATAACAAAGTTGAGGCTGAACCTGGTACCAAAGTTACTCAATGGTACCAGGTTCAGCCTCAACTTTGTTATGTAGGAGAGGTTGGAGGATCGAACTTGGGGAGGCTCTTCGTAAGGGGATAATCCTGCACACTATTGCGAGGAAGCCTTTGTCTCCTGATGCTCACCGTAAGGGGTGGGGTCGCCCTGTTGTGGGGCTTCGGGGGAGAGTGTCCCGCGCCTCGGGTGACGGCGAGATCTCGAGGAAGGCTGTTACATTAAAAAGTGACTCAATGGTACTAAGTTCAGCCTCAACTTTGTTATGTAGGAGAGATTGGAGGATTAAACCTGGGGAGGCTCTCCGTAAGGGGAATAATCCTTCATACTACTGCGGGAAAGCTTTTGTCTCCTGATGCTCACCGTAAGGGGTGGGGTCGCCCTGTTGTGGGGCTTGGGGGGAGAGTGTCCAGTACCTCGGGTGACGGTGAGATCCCGAGGAGGGCTGTTACAATGGGTAGCCCTGGTGATTTGGTTTAGGGTTGGTCTTCTTGAATCTCACCTAAAAATAGGTGTAAGCGTAACTTAACTAAACCCTTATTCCTTAACCTCACCTTAGACTGGGTGAATGGTAAGGTTTACAACACCTTAGTGAATTCAAGAGTAGGAAAATCTATGGTTCAAGAGTAAACACAATACCTTTGACTAGGTATCTCCATATGATTAGTAAGCTTAGGCTACTTTATTTAAAAGAAATCAATCCTATTCAATTGTTAGCCTATGAATTCAATCGGCAATATATGAAAGAAGTAATGAGTGCTTGATCATGCATATATAATATCATATGATGTGATATTGTACTATATCTTTAAATCAGTAAATGCCCACTTTACATGCCTTAATTAATTTAACTTGTATGTGCATGATTTAGAGTTTTTGTTAGTTATTGAGTAGTAGTAACTCTAGGAAAAATAAGGAAAAAAACTCCTAAGGCTTAGGAATCCAATTGCAAGCCTTCTATTTTAGCTTTAATATGTGTATTTTAATAAATGTAATTGCCAACAAGGATGATTTTTTATTACTTGCACCATTGTATGATGTGTTAATTTGGTTGTATTTAATTCCCTAAGCTTTGTGTGTAAACTTTGGTTGTCTAAATAAGGTCTAAATACTAATGCAAGTATAGTTATAATTGTTTTGTTGAATGTATGAATATCTAATTAATTTATGCTACCATGCCTCCCTCATGGTTTTAATGAATTAGGTTTAAGGGATGAAAATGTGAAATGTATTATAAATATGTATTGTGGTGCATTGCACAAATTGTCCTAACTCCCTAAGCTTTGGTCTAAATAGTTATGTAGGCTTTTGGCACTTGGTTGGGGTTTTAAACACGTTAAAAGTGTTATGCATAAAAAAAGGTAGTATTTTTTTATTCATGGTGTCCAATTTGTTGATATGATATACTTTTACAATAAAACCAATGTCAATAGCTAGGTTACGTAATAAGCTTTCTGTGGATATATAAATTACCCCAATCAAATGTCGGATAAAGGCCCAGGGCATGTTAAAAGTTTACCCTCAAAGCTGTGTCATGATAGCATTTTTGCTATTAAATTTTATGCAATGCATCATAGCATAGGGCACAGAGAATGTCACATAGTGATGTGATATGACATGCCGTGAAGGATGCTTCTAAATGTTATAAAATGACAATTTTCCCTTTTTCACTATTGTCTTCAAATCGAAGGTTATCCCATGCTTTTAAAAGTTTTTGAAACTCTAATTTTATGGATGAATGGGTCTTGAAATGCTTGTTTTACTTGAGATCACAATGAATTATTTAATTATACCCTAATATAATAGGTTTAAATATTTTCTAGGGTTAAAGTTCAAATTTATCCTTGTACTTTTTTTCTAAGAGTGCTGGGTACCCTATACTCTTAGGTGAGGCAAAATTCTCCTTGAACTATTTAAGAGAGCAAAAATCCCCTTATGTCAAATGGCAGTTTGTTCTCCTGTTATCTAATGACATGCCAAAGCATGGGACCTAAGAAAATCTGAATTGGCTTAGTCAAGCCCTCCTTTTGACCAGCTACATGGTATTTCCTTGTTCTAACATAGATAGCATGTAAATTAGAAGGACCTTCTCATTATTTTCTTTATTCTTCTCCCCTCAAATTGCAACAGTGGCAACATTAAATATTGGGCATGGCTGAAATTAATTAATCTTCATGTAACTAATTTTTTATTTGATATGATGAACTAATTAAGATGTACATTAATCCAAAGCTACACGGATCTAATAATTTTTTATACACTAGTTAAATCCCTAAAAAACATATTGAATGTAAGAGAGAAAGAGAAAAAAGATTCTCACAAGTCAAAGGCTAATGTAGATCCTAAAGATGCAGAAGCAATGAACTTTGCAAGAGGAGAGCCACAAGATGACAAAACTAAAGAGGGAGGAGCAATGCCAAAGGAAATAATAAAGATGTAGAAGCAGCAATAGGAAGACATAAATTCATCAGTGAAAACTGACGTGTTAGATTCAAAGGACACATTAGAGATGAACCACCATTTGTCGATGATGCAGCAGGAACTAGTGGATTTGTCATTGACAACAGAAGTGAAAGTGACGAAACTCTCAAATTTCTCACAAGATGAAAAAGATGATAACCTGATGATGAGGAGTAACCTACTGAATTTGGCATGCTTTCTGAAGCTTGAAGAAGATGGATGCTATGCCAACGATGATCCTCTTGATGTTGTAACAATTTTAGATTCCCTATTGAAGATCACACTTTTTGTTTTTGGCCTTATTGAGTTGATGAGAAGGGGATTTGTCTTAAGCCCTACACCTTGACAAGCATTAGAGGTAACAAGAGAACAAATGGCCATTTGACAAAAGGATATTTTTGCTCTCTTAAAAAATAGTTCAACAAAAATTTTGCTCCAATTAAGAGTACAGGGTACCCAATACTCCTGGAAAAAAAGTATAAGGATAAACTTGGATATTAACCCTATTTTCTAATATACTGGCAGCTATTAAATGATTTTAATCCTTTCTAACATGCTTGGTGAGGTCTATTTAATATTATTTATTTAAGTTATCAAAACTATAAGTTTAATTTTAATAACCATAGTCAACATTCCGTGTGAATTTTTTTTCTTTTCTACTATAAGTAGCTCTTTTAACTGCAAGTAAACCCTTCTTACTATGGTAAGGTGATTAGCGTAATCATTCTCTAACTACCATGGTAATATGAAATATGATGGTTGAGATTGTGGAGTAATTGGGGCAATATTCCACTTCAAACCTCCCCCATTTATCAATTATAATTGACAACACATCTATAACAATTATTAGTAGATATGGTGATAAATGGTTACCTTACCTTACCCCCTCTTTCAAGACAACACCAATCTCAAATTTAGAGAGAAATTTTTATATGGAATGGTGTACCACATTATCCATGGTCCATCCAATAAAATTGCACCAATTTAATTAAATATAATTTTGTGTGTCATTATTATTTAATGATTTTATTTTTATAATAAGGTGCCTATTTAATTTCTTATTTTTTTCTCTCTACTATCATTAATATCATAATTAATTTAAATTTAATGCTATCTAAATGTCATGTTTTTTATTGGATAGGTCATGGATGACCATCCAATAATTTCTTCACATTTAAAGGATTTATTAAATCCCTTTATCAAATGTTTATCATTAGGCTAACCCTTGAATTTGGATCCCCCCCCCCCCCACACACACACACAAAAATCGCTTGACCTACAAAATTTGACTGCGAACCTCCATGAATCTCAAATTTTTATACTCCTTCCTTTTTGTTGGTTAAAAAAATTACACTCCCTTCTTTTTATTGTATTTCTTTTTCAGGGAAAAATTTATTTTATATTATAAATCTTTTCAAAATTCCAAAGCAATATTTAATAAAAATAACATTTTTCCTATTTTATCACTGGAATAATTTACTATTTTAGAGGCATTAAATGAAAAGTACATTTAGTACTAGTACATAGTATGGTATGTAATATTTTTATACATGTATTGCATTTCCTAATCTGTGTATGATGATAACCTTAAAGATTTAAGAGATTATTTCCACAAAAATAAATTAAAGTTTAAAAGTATTCGTTCACAGGACACATGTTTTTTATTAGTAACATAAGAAACTAGTGAATGGCATGAGATTATATATATATATATATATATATATAATTTAATTTAATTTAAGTTATGCGGGTAGACAAGTTAAAGTTGAAATTTCAAATGATTTATTGCATTATATCCAGCGACACTAATGTACTTTTTCAATGAAAAGAAAGCAAGGGGAATATTTTTGTTTTGTCTTTTCGACCTTTGAATTAGGTACTGATATACTGTGTGAGATGGAGAAAGAAAGATCTTTTGTGAGTAAAGAAAAAAAGAGTTGCACCGACGACGTTAAGAAAAGTATAAATTAGAGAATAGAACTCTCTTTACTCTTGTCGTTAAAAGTTAACTATAATCTGGAATCAGAAGACAACTTTTTAAGCGAGAAGACGTTTTACAGTTAGAACATTGAGAATCGTTAAAAGCTCGTCTTATCCAAATCACAAACGTAACATTAGTTTATAATATGAAACATATAAAATGCCTGTTTGGATAAAAAGACACCGACCATACAATATCTTTTTTAAGAATTATATGGATTAGCTTTGCCGGGGAAATTCCAAGAGCTTACTCTTGTGTGTGAAGTCTCTCTATTATTAGAAGGAAGAAATAGCTGGTTCTTGGATAAGTTTTGTGCAATGGATATATGGAACAAGAAAGAAGGTTAGGGAAGACAAAGAAAAGGATTGGAATTCAGTTATTATTCCTCAGATTTGATCTTTCTCTTTCGATCTTTTTTATGACATCTCCCTTTTTATTTTCCGATATATGTCTAGAACCTTATCAATAAGCAATAAGCACATAAAGGTAACGTCAGATTCTGTGTTAGTTTAAAAATCGATATTCTTCTTCCACTAGCCACCTTCATATTGTTACTTTTTTTTTTTTGGGTTTTGCCTTTTTTTTTAAATATCCTTTTTCTTCTTTTGTGGTCGCATGATGTATTAGTATAAATTAAACAGATAATTAATCCTTAATTCGTTTTTTTTAAGTTACTGACATATTTTCAAATAAAATTTTTAATTTAATTCAGGATTTATTTGAATAAAAATAATTCTTTGACTGAAATATAATTCTCTCCTTCGGCAAAAAAAATTTTAAAATTATAACTTAATCAACGTGAATATTTTAAATACGAATGGCCCATATAATTTCAGGAAAAGTTATGAGAGGAATCTGTAACTCACTCGTCATATTAATATACCAACTATGTTTATATATTTATGAATAAAATCTTATATATCTAGTCTATATTATCAAAATGAGACTGCTTAAAAGTTGTGTTTGGTACATTGGGAATAAAGTTGTAGCGAATTCAACTAAGTAAAGAAATAGAGCAGTAATAAGATCGGAAATTGAAGTGCTTTTACGAGCTGCATTGCAGTATGTGAAAGTGGAGATGGAAAATGAGGTTGATATTTTCGAGTAGCGATCGCAATAATTGATAAGATGATGTTGACGGAGAAATGGAACAGTAGCGATGGCTGAGAGTCTTGTTTGGAGTTAAGTCACCAAATGACATTTTATAATTATTATGAGATGGCCTCACCGAAGGAAAAAAAAGTTGGAGGATGTCTTTTTAATAAGGGAAGACAATTAATACCCACATGATTAATTCCTCACAATGCATAATATTCTTCAAAACCTCTCATGGCTTGCCTTGGTCCCCCTCCCCCCCAATTACTTCTTGTTTTCTTTCTCCATTTGTAATTGCTTTTCATCATCCTCTATGCTCTTTAACCTTCATTTCATGTATAGTTTTAAGTTTGAGAGAGTAAATTAAAAATAACTACAGTTTTTATAACAAGAGGAGAGTCAATTCCCCTAATACTTCAACTTATAAATTGGAGGATGTGATGGATTAATATATGCACAGTGATGATCCGAGTATCATCGTCTTCATAATAGACATCAGTATCATAGAGTTATTGAAATTATTTCTCACTTCAATTAGGCAGTGTTTAAAAAATAACTTACACAATTAATTTTATATAGTTAAAAAAATAAATTTCAATATTGATCGTGCGCCTTGTATTATATATAGAGCATATACTACGCCCTAACCAAACCTAATAAAGTGATGAAATTCATTGACTAGCCAGGGTGTGACCATGTCATGATTCCACCTTAGTTAATATTATACTAATCCTCACCGTGGCCATTAATCATATTTCAATCCCCCACTAATGGATGTCAAATTAAACTTCCAAATTCAACTAGTAATCATATTCCTTCACAGTTTTCCACTGTATATAATTCATTTTTTTAAGGTTCATTGAATCATAAGTGCTCCTTCCGTTTAAAAATATAAGTCATTTTTAAAAAGTTAAAAGTTTAAAAATATAAGATATTTTTAATCTTTTGAAATATAATCATTGTCTTTTTTTAAAAGTACCCTATTGATAAATGACTTTATATTTATTGTAAAATATTTAATGAGAGTAAATATAAAAAAATAGAGTTAGTTTGAATTAACTACTTTATTGAGAGGTAAGATTCGATTAAAAACATCTTGTATTTTTTAATGGAGGAAGTACTAATCATTTAGGAGTAGTCTATTAAAATGAGTATATACACTAATGCTGCATGGGAAAATTAGAACAAGTATCACGGCTATATATGGCAAATTCATTTTGAATTTATACACTAGTCAAACATGTCTGATCCCCATAGGCCCAGATTCTATTATAACTTGGAAACGCCTAAATGTTTCAAAGTATGTTAGATGCATTTCTCGATGACTATAATCTCACATTACTCATGCATCATTTAAGGATCCATCATTTGGTACATGTATATGTATGTTCAAACAACTGTTGAAGAATTTTCAAATGGAAAAGAATGACAAACTGATATATATATATATATATATATATATTTACCAACAAAAAAGAAACTGATATTAGTGAAATGAAAATTTTGGACTCAAATGATTTAAATCATTTTCTGGATTTATTTTTTTTTAAAAAAAGAAGGGGCACATGTACCGAAAGAAGGATTGACTATAGCCAAAATTGGCCAATAAGACTAGGACCGTTGATTTGGTTGTCATAATAACTACATAAATAAATAAATCTATTATGAGTAATGACTGGCTATTGAAGTCAATGCTTTGATGGCACCTCTTAAATGCCATCCTCTCCTCATTTCTCATTGATTTTCTCTTTGAGTTGCTCACCCCACTATTAACTCCCACCCATATCTTTCTCCTTTTTAACACATAAACAATGAAAACCTTGCAGCTTGCCCCAAAAAAAAAAAGATAAGAAAAAACTTGCAAGAAACGAGGTGAATGAAGGATTAAAAGTGTTGAATTTGATATTTAATACTCCCTTCATTTAAAAATATAAAATATTTTTAATTAAATATTATTATTATAAAATAATTAATTATTTTTTAAACTAACATAATATCTTTATATTATCATTATTTAATAGAGTATTTTACTTTAAAATATATATAAAGTAATTTATTTATTATTGAAACATTTAAAAAAAAAAGACACATTAATTATACTTTAAAATATTAAAAATATATATTTTTCATCAACTAACTTTTTAAAAATATTTTATATTTTTAAATGAAGAACAATATTACTCAATGATCCAGCTTTAGAAGCAATTCATGGTTTTTTTTTATAATTCAAAATGATTACTAAATTTATTCTTTCAACTTTATTCTTTCACAATTTTCAATGAATAAAGACTATAAAGTTGCATGAGAGATGGAGTGTATTTTTAAAGATAATACATTTAACAAGGTTAAATTGAAAATTTTATTTCTTTTTAGACAAAATTAATAATTTAACTAGTTCTCTATAATTTTGATAAGGTAGTTAGATATTAGAACTGACTTATAAATGAAAGCACACTCAATTGGTATCAATTAATATACTTGATTTTTAAATACTCATCTAATCTTATTTATAAATAATTTTTAAAATATTTCACTAGAACCAATAAAAAAACTTTAAATTCATTAGTTCTATCTAAATATTTAATATAAATTTTTAATTATATCTTATTAAATATATCTTTTAATGATATATTTTTATTACCAACATTTAATGAAATATAAAAGAAAAAAATTACAATAAAAAATTAATAAAATGACTTATAAATATGAGAAAAAATTCTCCTCTTTCTATCTTATAAATAGGATTGTAAAAGTATAAATCATTTTTACCAAGTCATGTGATTTAAAATTGTTAGTTAATTATAATAATTATTTCTAAAATTAAAAAATTATAGACTAAAATATCATTGTAATTAATCTTTAATTTTTTCTAATTTCATTATACAATCAATGAAGGGTAATTTAGGACACATGTCATAAATATATTTCTTCAAAATTTTATTTTGCTTGTAAGAAAAAAGACATATAGAAAAAATTGTTTATTAAAAATTGTCATCACCATATCTCAGAAGAGATGTCATAACCAAACCAAAGTGATAAGTCTACTATTTCAACAACGAAATTAACGGATCCCGGGTAGACTATGTACTGCTTTATAGCCAAGCTTTGTTTAATTTAAAAATGTCAAAAATTCTTATGGGGGTCCACTAACTCAGTAAAAAGAGTAAACAATATTTTGAGGGGTGCAACTGCACGCTTTGATACAAATTAAAAAAAAAAAAATCGATACACTATAGGACGTTTTGCTCTTTCTTTTCCTTTCTTTCTTATTTATTATTCTTTAAACAAAATTAAAATAATATTTATTTTTATGTAAGAATATTTAAATTTTCAACACAAAAATATATAAAAGTTTTTCTATCGTGCAAACGAGCCTGAATAAAATTATGTCCTCAAACATTTCAAAGCGATATTTGTGAGTTATTTAAAGAGCTACTACACATATACTTACAAATGAGTTGGTTCAATTGTCCACCCCATCCTTTCTCTTGTTTGAGTCAAAACTAAATCAAACAACTTAACTGCCACACGAAAGAATAAATTTTTCCATCGCCCATTTTTTGCAACTTCAGTACTAATAGTTAGATAGTACTAATAATCATTGAGATGAAATATCCTATCTATCAATGTAATAATAATAATATACAATAATAATAATAACAATATACATATTAAGATGTGAAAATTAAATTAATCTCTCTCAAAAAATATGAAAAAAAATATTGTTTCATATTTTTCATCAAATTTACCTCCGTTAAAATAAATAATCGTTTTGTTATATTTAATGAAAATAAAGTCTACATATTTTTATTTGTTTGATAGTGATATGATAAATAAATACAGATTAAAATCATGCTAAACTTTATATTTTCAAAATAGAAATTAAGTAAAGTTTGATCATTTAAATAAGGAAAAACATAACTTTAGGCCCCCTACATTTTGTTCGCATTTCGTTATTGATCATTGTACTTTTTTTTAGTATATTTATTTCTATACTTTTATTTTTAATTGTTTTAAATCCCTCCAAGGCCCTACACTTTATTCATAAATGAATTTAAAATAATAAAAAATAAAAGTACAGAGACTTAAAAACATCAAAAAAATACGTAAACCAATAGCAAAAACACGAACAAAAGTGTAGGGACTTAAGATTATATTTTTATTTTAAATAAATCAACAGAATTTAATCCAATTCATCAAAAATATAAGGAAAAACATTACTTTTATTCCCTACACTTTGTTTAGGTTTTGATATAGGTTCTTACTTTTTTTTTTCAGTGTTTCAAGTCCCTAAACTTTTCTTTATCTACAATGTTGGTCTTTACATTTTTAGAGGGATATTGAAATGGTACAAATAATATTAATAATACTGACATATCCATTAACAACATTAATTTTGTGTTTAAATCTTAAACTGATACTAACATGAATTTTTTAATGAGCAAAAATTTTAAAAAAAGCCTACATCAGATGAAATAAAAATGCTGACCTAAACTCTTTAAATTTTTGCTTATTAAAAAAATCCATGTTAGCATCTTTATCTCATTTAATGTTGGCTTTTTTTTTTAATTTTTGCTTATTAAAAAATCCACATAAGCATTTTTGCTTATTTAAAAATCCATGTCAGCATCTTTATTTTATCTAGTGTAGTTTTTTTTCAGTTTTTCCTAATTAAAAAATCTATGTTAGCATTTTTATTTCATCTAATGTAGGCTTTTTAAAAAAAATTTGGTTATTAAAAAGTATGTGTTAAGATTCTATCCTACATGCGAAAGTCTCTTATTTTTGCTTTGAAAAGGGAAGATGGAAGGTTGATCAATTATACAAATATCTACATCAGGATGTCATTAACCGTATCACCATCGTTCAACCTCCAAACCCCAATGCAGACGATGATATTATATATTAGAGGCCTTCTAATGATGGTAACTTGACCATCAAATTTTCTTATAAGATTATTGAAAACCATTATGATAGCAACAACTCTAAAATTTGGAAATGGCCAATTTATGAAAAAATTAAATACTTTTCTTGAAAAGCGACTTGGGATTGTCTCCAACCCAAATTCATGTGTTCTAGTGGGGGCAATCCTTGTATCAAGATTTGCCCATTTGGGTGTAACTATTTAGACTCTACCATCCATATATTAAGAGATTGCAAAAAATCTAAAAAGGTTTGAACAAAATTAGTTAAACAATTTAAACTTAACACTTTTTTTTCTCTCCCTTTACGAGATTGGATAATTTGGAACTTGGAGAATGATGCAGGCAATGCATGTGTAAGGAAAACTTCTTGACAAAGACTCTATGCTCACATGTGTTGGAACATATGAAAAGAAAGATGTAAAAATATATATTTTGAAGAAGACATCAAAGATAGAGACATTACTTCACCAACATCTAAGATATACTCAAAGACTAATATCTTCAATCTAAAATCAACTTCTTATCTTAGAAGGGTGATAGAGCGACAGCTAAATGGTCTTCCCTTGAAGAATGATTAAAAGCTTAGATTTCGATACCTCTGTTAACATTCATGGTGTAGCTTCTTGTGGCGGTCTCGTCTAAAACAACCAAGGCAATTAAATTAAAAGCTACTCTAAATACCTTGGATATTTTCAAGGAGGCAAACAAATGTGCGAATTAATTATCTCGTCAAGCATCTACTGACAATTTATATGTTTATATTTTCAATACCCCACCACTTAGTTGTTTTAATCTTTTATATATTGACATGACTCATTTTGTTAATTAACACTGTTTATCCATGGCCTTCAATTCAAAAAAGAAAAGAAAAGAAGGTACATGTCAGTATCAATTTGACACACAAGCATAAAATTAACAGTGTTAATTGCCATGTCAACGTTATTAACATCATTTGCGCCACATCAATGTTCCTACGGAATGTAGGGACCAACATTGCAAATGAAAAAAATATAGAGACCTGAAACACCGAAAAAAAGGTAGGGACTTGTACTAAAATTTGAGTAAAATATAGAGATCAAAAATAATACTTTTGTAAAATATAATTTATTTTCTGATACCCCATACTTGAAAGGGTACCATTTTAGATATTTTAACAATTACAATCCTTATACTAGCACTTGGGATGTCATAAATGTTAATAAATTTAGAAATATATTAAATTGATATGTCTTGTCATTGGAATATTATATATTCATCTAATTATATTCATCTAATTCAATTTATGAGTCAAAGAAATGATTTGCTTTAATCTATTTATAGGATATCTTAATAATTATTACATTCATCTTTTATCTTTATCCTTATCAAGTATCAAGAAGATTATTAAATAGAATTAATGATATTCAAATTTTTTTTTATTCTGATAAAAATATTATAAATAATTCATAAATAAGGCCAGGTAAAATATGCCAAGAATGTTATTAATTGTTCAAGTTTTTAATTTTTAAAGTTATATTTAATAGAAATAAAATTAAAATTTTTTTAAAATTTTAAAAAAGTTAATAAGATTTAAATTTTTTTGATAAAAATATTATAAATAACTTGTATCCTGATCCCAAGGGCAATAATACGACGTAGTTTCTGACTAAACGTGACGTATTGGTATATCACGAGGACGTCGTCGTCTTGCTTGCCTACCTCATTCATATGACTCGGTCAGTGGGGTCCCCTGGACTAAACTGTGTCGGTGGATATACGACCAATTATGTGATCAAAGCTTGCGTTTTCTCCATTCCATTGCTTTCGGCAGTCTCATCCGATATTTTTTTTCTTTGTTTGGAAACACTTTATTAAAAAAAAAAAAAACCCCCGACATTCACTTTAACTGTTGCCAGGTGCCCAGGTTTACTATTGTACCCAAGCCGTGTGAACATTCTGTGGGTATTCTAATCAATATCTCTTAGTCATAAAACTACAAGTCAATCTGATTCTTTAGGGATATTATTATTTATAAATGACAGTTATAAATGATTAACAAGTTATTCTTCTTCCCATCACTTTTCGATATTTCAATGAACTAGAAAATATAAATTATCGAAATAAAATGAACTAGAAAGTATTCTGGCCTGAATTAATAAAAATTCATGATTTAGATTATTGGCTTAACTAGAATATGAGTTATTATATGACCTTTTTAGCCATATATTATTTTTGGTACCAAAAATTTATGTGAATGGTGTCCTGGAACTTATCAAGGTTATGGCATGCAAAGATATTTATAAATTACCCATTAATAAGATCTTTATATTGACAACAGGATTTGATCTTACCACTTCATAAATTATGTGGCAAATCCATATCAACTTAATCAACACCCTAATTTTTTTAGCTTCTTAAGTTTAAAAATTTAATTATAAATCTCTTAATTTCTGGCCAAAAGGCCAAAAAAAAATCTCTTAATTGAAAAATTATATTCAATTAATCATTTGTCAATTTTCATTTCATCTCATAGAAACCTGATTACCTGGTTCATTTCTTACCCCCATTTCAATGACATACTAATTTTTTACCCATATGATATAATTTAGGGAGACTTACATATAGGTATCACAGAAGAAGATTAATTAGTATAAAATTTATTAACATCTGAACTAATTGTTAATAGACCTTATAATAATTAATTTTTGTGTGTGCGATTTTAACATAATTCTTCCTATAATTTAGTATGATTTATTTTATCTTGTAGATATGTTTTAGAATGATTTATTTAAGCATCTAAAGAATTTGTGATATTTAAAAAAAAAACATCTTTATCATTAAATGATTAGAATTTAATGCGCAAAACAAAAACGCCCTCAAATGAACCTTACATATAGAATATGCAAGAAGGGATCATATTACATGTTTTTCTCTCTTTTTTATTTTCTTTTTTGGTTAGGAAGTACAATATTATATTCAATTACTGAGGAGTACTGTCTCTGTGTAAATTATGCTTTGGAGATATGCACAAATTGACTATTCCACGCACAGCCCATATACAAATTCTCACAAGTCTCCTAACTTTGACGTAGTTAATTTTTGGCCAGAGCTTTGATGAAATTAATTAAGATTAAGGTAACGTCCCTTTTCTTTCTTATTATTGGACTTGTAATTCCTTCCTGCTGACTTTGAATATTATTTTGTAATTGTGTAAATTTTCAATAAAAATAAATATGAAGGCGACACTCATCATTTTAGTGGATCCCACGGATCGCAATTTGTGTTGAAACCGTGGTGAGGATATATTGCCGTAGTTTTACAAAGTTTCTTTTCTTTTCTTTTCTTTTTTTTCCTTATGACTCACTTGAACGATCGTTAAGAGAAATTTCAGTTTTAAGATATCTAGTTATCATATTAATTATGAGTTATAAATGTTACATAACTAAATATGCAGTTTTTTAAAATTTTGTTGGTTTTCGTCCAATGAGCAAATTAATGCATATTGGTGAATATTACGCATGTTCACTAGTTTCACGCATTTGTTAATCTTTTCGATCATCAACTTTAAAAAAGTAATTCATAAACGAAAACTAGAGATTTAATACATTTTACAAGTGGTTCATTCAATGGACAACTTTAGAAAGTAATTCATGCACAAGAATATGATAATATTAAGATGGGATTACAGGTTCACTGGTTCTTCCATATTGACGTCCACATATTGATGACTGTAGATTGAAGATTGATGGATACATATTGAGAGCCGAGTTTGGATCCTCTGCTGCGCACCTCTTGTGGAGTCCAACGAACCATTTTAATGGAATTTATTATTCCACAAATGAATCTTTCCATATATACTCAATGAAACAAATAAAATTAAATGAACCTCTTTAATATTACATTCAATCATAAAACGAAACACTACCACCATACATTTCTCGTTATAAATAATTATTAATTAAATATACAATAGTGTCTTATTTTACACAATAAGTTCAGATAAAAATATTATACAATAAATTAACGGTTTCGGTTATGGTATAATACCCCACAATGACCAAAATGGCATTCATACATGGTAATGAATTTTTCTGTCGTTTTTACAAAGGTCAATATATGGCAAGGGATGATGGTATATGCACGCATTTTTGTAAAGTAAAATTGAACAAAAATTCAAAACTTGCACGATTTAGAAGGTCATTGTATATATGGTTTGGCACCATTAGATAGGAATACAGCAAAGTCCTCTCCAACGTAACTGATGACGATGACAAGTCGAAACATTAATCTAGACTTATAACTCCACATGGTTTGAATTTTCATGTCCAATATTCTGTCTTCTATTGTTCTTATAATTAAATTAATTAAGAAAAAAAGGAATTTGATTTGTGATTGCAAATGAAGCTATCAATAGGTACCTGGCTAAAATTTGCTGAAAGGTTTCCCAAAAAAAGATTATTAGCATTTACGCCTGGCAAGTACAATAGAAAAAGCAACTTGCACACAAGAAAAATAACAACTGCTTGTCCACACAGTAAAAGAAAAGCAAGAAGAAAACTATCTTCAAATTTATATAGTAGTAAATACACATAAAAATATTCAAAATTGTAGCCACTTACAGGACTCACTATTGAGTCTAAAAAAGTATTATAAAATTTTAAGAAAGTTACAATTTTAATAAATACTCTGATAATGATTTTCTTAATTTAATTCTTCACGTATAATGGTGCGTGTAGAATTTAGTTGTAGTAAATTCAGCCTCACTATACACAATTTTCAAATTGTCGTTTTTAAAGTTAGTATTTTATGCTTTAATTTGAATTTCTGTTTCTTTCTGGTAATTTTTAATAAAAACAGTTTTTTCAAAAATAATAAAATAAAAACGGGTTTAATTTCTCCGTGGATTGAAGGACTGATTCATGTGAAGTAAGAGAAATACGTGAGGAATGGTAAGAGTGAGATAGAGATATAATTAGAAAGGAGAGAAATGACGAAAAACAAAATGAACAAGACGCACACAGCTCCATATAGATTAAGACTTTGCAAATTGGAAAAGCAGAAAGAAAAATTATATTTAGATTTGATCATATGAAAAGTCTCAGGCGCTCAGGTGGCAATTGAGGGTGGTTCAAAGCACATACGTACAGACAACTAAAATGAAATAAAGATATCTGAGATTTAATAATGTCTGAATTAATTAGAAATAGCGCTGAATTCACAGTGGATAGGCATATTTTCTTGAGAAATAGTAATAATTTACAGAGATCACACAATCTATCTCGCAAAATCTAAAAGCGTGTGGACGTAAACATGAGAAGTCCACACTGGCGTTACTCACGGGCACAGAGAGACATAACTGCTCGCTCGCTCGCTCGCTCGCTCGCTCTCTTAACGGATAAGCTTTGCCGCCCCCACTCACTGGGTCTGAGTGTCCCCTTCTTCTCCAACCTCGCTTATAAATACACCCTCCTCCCCCCCCCACACTCTCCTCACCAATCCCTACTCTCTTTGCTGCCTCTTTCTCTTCCTCCCTCGTTTCCTCACTCATGGATCCTCATTCTCTCTCCCCTCCCTCCAAGCTCCCTCCTCCTCCCACCACCATCACTCCTGCTAAACCTTCCTCTCTTCAGCTCGAGCCCGCTACCTCCCCTGAGCCCAGTCCTCTTCGTAAGATTGTCGCCGTCGCCTCCATCGCCGCCGGCGTTCAGTTCGGCTGGGCTCTCCAGCTTTCCCTCTTGACCCCTTACGTTCAACTCCTCGGCATCCCCCACACCTGGGCCGCCTTCATCTGGCTCTGCGGCCCCATTTCCGGCATGATAGTCCAACCTATTGTTGGCTTCCACAGCGACCGCTGCACTTCCCGATTCGGACGCCGGCGTCCTTTCATTGCCGCCGGAGCTGTCTCTGTCGCCGTCGCCGTGTTCCTCATCGGCTACGCGGCCGACATGGGCTACATGTTTGGTGACTCCTTGGTCAAGAAAACCCGGCCTCGCGCCATCACCATATTCGTCGTCGGCTTCTGGATCCTCGACGTGGCCAACAACATGCTCCAGGGGCCGTGCCGGGCCCTCCTGGCCGACCTGGCCGCCGGCGACCAGCGCAAGACGCGAACCGCGAACTCGTTCTTCTCGTTCTTCATGGCCGTCGGGAACGTCCTCGGTTACGCTGCCGGGTCGTTCAGCAAACTCCACAAGATGTTCCCGTTCACGATGACCAAAGCCTGCGACGTCTACTGCGCGAACCTCAAGAGCTGCTTCTTTCTCTCCATTGCACTACTGGCGACTGTCGCCACCATTGCCCTCACGTACGTGAAGGAGAAGAAGGTGCCGTCGTCGGGTGATAAATCAACGAAGGAAGCCGGTGGTGCGGAGGGAAACGAAGAGGCGGAAGAAGGATCAAGATCGTCGCGACCAATGCCTTGCTTCGGGGAAATATGGGGTGCTCTGCGAGTGATGGAGAAGCCGATGTGGATCCTGCTACTAGTAACGTGTCTCAACTGGATTGCTTGGTTTCCGTTCTTGCTGTTCGACACTGATTGGATGGGGAAGGAGGTATTTGGCGGGCAGGTGGGAGAAGGGAGGGTGTACGATATGGGGGTGCGCGCCGGTGCATTGGGGCTCATGCTCAATTCCGTGGTGCTGGGAGTCACGTCCCTGAGCATCGAGGTTCTGGCGCGTGGGGTTGGGGGCGTCAAGAGGCTCTGGGGAATAGTGAACTTCATGCTCGCCATCGGTTTAGCGCTCACTGTGCTGATTACAAAAATCGCCGACCATTCAAGACGGTACACCGTCAGCCACGATGGCATCCTGGAGCCTCTGCCGCCCTCCGCCGGAGTGAAAGGTGGCGCGTTGGCTCTCTTTGCGGTGCTGGGCGTCCCCCTTGCGGTAAGTCGTTTGTGGAAAACAAACTAGTTAGAATCTTCTTTCAATTGGCCAAACACAAAACACAAAGAATGTTATTTACTAATTTTGACAATTTTGGTAATTATATATATTTTTTTCTTAAAAATATGAAGTGCTTTTCGGGCATTCTAAGAAAATTTTCCATTTTTACTTCCTTTTTGTTTGGAATCCAAAGAGGAAGAAGAATTAGGTAATTAATCAAGGGCTTTCAACTGTATCCATTTTAATTTCATTGAAAGAATAAAACTTCTTTCGTTTCTTTTCCCCCAGCGATTATGTATAGTTTGCATGAGCGAGAAAATACTAATCATTTAGGTGCACATTGCTTGCTGAAAGGTTCGAACACACAAACCACACACACACACCCACACACAATTGAATCATTCTGAGCGTGACTGACTGTGATTGTAGGTTAACGATAAATTATTGATGATAAATTAATTATGAAATTAATCAAGGTGTTGAAGGAGTGGGCAATATAAATGATTGACTTTTTTAAAAAAATTGTGTTCATTTGCTGAATATATATTTGAATCTAAAATATTTTTATTTTTTAGCCAGTTTTTAATGCAGTTTGTTTGGTTATATTAATTATAAATTACTGCCTGAAAAGATTTAAGATGAGCTGTTGAGGGTGCATGGGAGGTAGTGGATAATATTTCCTTGTGTCATTTTTCATATCCAGCGAGGAAACAGATTTAATCCTTTCAATGACTTGGAAAAAGTTGTGATCTCATTGAAGTGTGCCATTAATGCTCATGACTTTTTCGTGACAATATATCCATTAGTAATCCAAAACTAGATTTCCTTAAAAGAAAAAAAATAATCTTATTTGCATGTTTGTTCCAACACTTGAAAGCAGTTTCTCCTTCCTAGTAGAGAAACAAAAAGGAGGAGAGAGTGAGAATCATGAAAGTGTTGGAAAAGCTTTTGATGCCAAAGTGAAAAAACCACACTAAAACTGGCTTCTTTGTGTTGTGCAGGTTACATTCAGTATTCCTTTCGCTCTAGCATCTATATTTTCCAACACTTCAGGGGCAGGCCAAGGTGACACCTTTCATTCATTTAGTCAATCCACCTAATTTGGTTTGAGATTAAATTAAACATCATCTAACTCTTTCATTTTTTGTGAATAAATTTGCAGGGCTATCTTTGGGAGTTCTCAATCTTTCAATTGTCATTCCACAGGTTTGAATTTGAACTGCCTCACTTCATATGTTTTTACCCATGCATATGAATTGATTGATACTAACATATATGGCAATTAATAATTAGTATACTAATTATTTGCGTGTATAGATGGTGATTTCTGTGGCAAGTGGACCATGGGATGCTTTGTTTGGTGGTGGCAACTTGCCAGCATTTGTGGTGGGCTCGGTGGCAGCGGCGATCAGTGGCGTATTAGCGATATTTCTACTGCCATCTCCAGCGCCGGATTTGGCCAACGCAGCCGCGGTGGCGGCCGGAGGCTTCCATTAAATAGTTGGACTTTTCTTGCTTTACATTTTCTCACTTGTTTTATATGTGGAAAAACTTTTTCCTTTCCTTTCTTTTCTTTCTTTCTTTGTTTTTCCTGGGGCTTGGAAAGTAGGTGTTGTTGCTTGTGTATAAGGTCAGAAAATATGATATGGAAGACTTAGAGAGATCAGTCACTGTAACTGTAAAGTTATATGGCTGTGTATAGGCTGTCTAAGCAGGCCCATCAAATATTTTCTTTATATTGAATATTAATGTTAGTCCATCTTTCATCAAGTATCCATTTCAATTATGCCATTCATTTTCAAATAGTGTTGCGCATTTTCTTCTCTCTCTAGTCCTATCACAATCATGGAACATGTTCATTGGCAAAAACAAATTAAAAGGTCACGGAACATGTTCTGTAGGAGAAGTATTTGCTATGAAAATACGGTCAAAATCTAAACACCGTGTACAATGAAATACAAAATTACATCTTTTTATTCAAAAATATAAGATATTATGTTAAAAATTATAAAGTAATTTTAGTTTTTTTAATGTATAATTATTATTTTTTTAAAAAAAGTATCCTTAATGAATAAATCACTTTATATTTAATTTAGATCAAAATACCTCATTAAATAGGGATAAACATATAAAGATAATATTAGTTTGAAGACAAGTAACTATTTTATTAGGAGTGAGATTCGGTTAAAAATATTTTAAATATTTTAATGGAGGGTGTATCCTACAATGACTTTTAATTTTTGTTCCTTTTTATATTTTCTCTACAACACTGAATTAGCAGTCTTCTTAACTGTTAGTTTAGTCTCAACATTTTGCTACTGGAACTCATTTCCTCTTGACTCTATCA
>NW_026556754.1:0-31751 GCF_029017545.1 Prosopis cineraria
TTTGCATATGCATTGTTGTGAAAAATCGAAAAAGATATAAAGAAAGCAATATTAGAGTGGCAAAATTATATTTCCAAGTTCCAACTCGCACTATAGCCTGCATACAATTTTTCCCTCAGTATGAGTTATCTTTTTTTTTTTTTTGGTGAAAAAAGCATAGAGTTATCTTTAAAAAAAAATGATTGAATTTAATTATATTTATTATTCGCCATGCGTGCCAACATGTGGGATATGTACTTCAAGTGTGTGTGAGAGAGAGATCTACTACTTTACTGAGACTAAAAAGACATTTGACAACTAATATACTAATTTCACTTGGTATTCACTTTGCTAGACCATGGACAATTGTACAAACATTATGAAATAAATAAACACACTAAATCAACATAATTTTAAAAGCTTTCACACACAAGCTAGCATGAATCTCTTGCAAATGAAGCATGAGGAGCTTATGAAAGAGATGAAAAGCCTGATTGAAGTCGCTTCTGATATTCTGAAAGAGCCCACATCGGAAATATATTTCTATACATTGGATAATGTAACATGCAATATTTCAAGCCGAGCCCGTCAATTCCTAAAATAAAGCCATAAATAATTTGTCATTTTTATAATGTTTCTTTAAATTTTAAAAATAATAAAATTTTTAAAAAAATACGATTATCTGATGAAAGAATATGTTAATGTGATAAAAATATGAAATAAACCAAAAGTATCATAAAATTTTAAAATAATTAAATAATTAATATTTTTATGAACAAAAATCCATTGAGATATCATGAAATCTAAAAATCATTAAATAATAACCACAAAATTAAACATAAGAGAATGTGAGTTAAAGAAATCAAAACTCACTTGTTGTGGCCAATCACCATCTTCTAATTGAGAATTGATGAGAAACTTTGCTCCACGGTCAACAGGAGTTTGGTCTCTTTCCACCTATCCAATAAAAAGAAGTATTAATAAATAAACAAATTTTGAAATGGATCAAGTTTGATGATTGGAACATATCTTTAGCAATAAGATCATATGTTATCTGGGTTTAAAATGAAACTCTATTGACTTACTTGCCCAGCATGAATAAGACCTATCATAGCCCAAGCTGTTTGTACTACATGTGATCGGTTTCCTTCAAGTGGAACAAATTTCTGCAACATTAATCAACAAAATTAAATCGTTTAAATTAGAGAACATGAGTAAACAAACACATACAATATAAAATGGCATTCAATGGATTCAAAGTGATAAAAATTAACCTCTTTAGAGCATGAAAGATAACTCTCTCCCCACCCACCATCTTCATTTTGTATTTTACAAAGAAAATCCACAGCTCTACGAATGGTATGAGAGCTGTCATAAGTCTTTCCAGCTGCATTAAGTCCACCAAGTGCGAACATTGTTGCATAAATGAAGCAAATTCCATAGGTTCCATACCAAGAACCATCTTCTTTTTGAGTATCTTCAATGTACTGTACAGCTTTGGCAATGAAATTCTCAATCTCTTTCTTTCTATGTGTTGGATACAACTTGCTAAACAAAACTATAGCTTGTGTTGACGATCCAGTGCATTCAACAGTTTCTATCTCAACTACCACTTTCTCCAAAAACTCCACAGGATTTAGCATCTAATTGTCCAAAAATGCAAAGTATAATGCATCATTATTCATGACAAATTATCAATTTGGGTAATTAAGTAGTTCTTACTTCTAACCACTTTTCTGCTTTGATTGGTTCCCAAGCTGCTAAACCACCCTTTTTGCTCTGAAAATAAATCATAACCAACACATTTTTGAACTAGTAGAACGTACACCAAATAGAATAATATATATCTATTGATTGGTTCATATTCTAAAATACTCACTTGAAGTGACAGTATTATATTGACAGAATCATATAATCTCTCAGGTTCCATCTTGTCACCCACAATTTCTGGTGGCAGCTTTGATAAAAGAAGGCAGCACTAAAACAAGTGATAAATTATAAGGCAATGCCACACACATACACATGAAGTTGAGCATTAGGATAACATGACTAGCAGTTAATATATAACCTTCAAAGCTTCGGCTGTGCAATCTGAAACCTGTAATCCTTGATCTCTATCAGAGAAGGTCCATGCCCCTTTAGAAATGTGACGATACATGCTCTTGAAGTCACCAAAAGGGTTGTCTTTAACCTGACCAGGTTGTTATTTGTCATAAAAAAAGAGTTCATCAAAGTATGTGCATATAGATATTTTAATGCACATACACATATGATGAATAACAATAAATAGGATTTCTAGTCTGAGTGAAACAAACTTGAGATTCCTTTATAAAATGATGTCCTTTTGCAAGTGTGGGACCAATTTCCTCAATAAGGTCAGTGACAAGCAAAGCTTGAATGGTAAAGCTAGCATCCCATGTTTGGCTTCCGAGACTCTACATATAAATATCAAACCCCCAACTTGCATTTTATAGTCAAACAAGATATTATTCAATTGAAATAAATCTTTGGTCAAGCTACTACTGCAGTACGTTGATTTTGTAACCAACGTAGAAAAGTGTGCATGTGTGTTAGAACCTGCATGGTCATTCCATCTTCTGAAACCCACAGATAATCAGGAACTCTAGCAAGATGCTTTTTGAAGGCATCTCCATTGGGATCCTCAGCCCAGCAAGCAATCATACATATTGCCTGTGACAAGTATGGAATAATATTTGTTGAAAGTTAGACTTTTACTTATTAATTAATTTCAACTCATTTTTATAATTAATTTATTTTTAAATATAGAAAATGAGACCTTCTCTATAGCTGCAGCTGTTATGTATCGAGTATTCTCATCTTCATAGTGTACATGTTTCATTGTTACTTGAAGAGCCTTTTCTCTAATCCACTTGTTGAAAGGCCAACGTGTAAGAAGTGGTTCAATTAATATATATAGACCATCCCATATAAGATCTTGTATCCAGGGATGTGGACAATTAAGATCTTCCTATTATGTACAAAAAAGATATCTCTATTATTAGCACATAATAAACAATAAAAAAAAAAACTACTAATTAAATAATCTTGGAGACATCAATAGGTCTCACCTTTGCACAAAGGTTGCGAGTTTTCTTCCAATTAATTTGATGGTATGGTTGAACATGAAGTTCTTGCCTCAGTTGAAGAATTAGTGGTGTAATTGGACCCACAAATTTTTTCCCATACAAGTAAGACATAGGCAAGTAAACCGATCGACAATATATCCACATTTTAGCTGCATTAATTAATTGATTGAGATAAAACAATTAATGAACAAAAATAATTAGAGAGAAACTCAAATTAATGCAACATTGAAATTAGATTAAGCTCTAAGAGTTATGAATGGTTTAATGTTTAGTAAATGAATTATTAATTACCTGGATGCATAGGAAGATATGAGGGCAAGAGCCAAAATTCAGGAGGCATAGGGTTGGTTCCAGACCATTCATATACACCAAGTATCTATAGTAGATCATGATTGATGATGTAACTAAATTGAGAATATTGTTCAAAAAGCTTTAATTAATTAAGAACTAAATTAATCATTAACACAAGAGACATACACAAAGCCAAGTCTTTCCCCAAGAGGGTATGTAAGTGACACCACCACAATCAAGAATCCATTTTCGAGCTTTAACACAGGCATCGTCTTCTCCCCCATCAAATCCTTCTTTTAGAATTCGAATACATATGTAGTTGAGAACTGTGCAGAACATGGTACTGTGACCCTCAATATGCAATCCCCACCCTCCATCTTCATTCTTCAATGCATTCATGTTTCATATGCATAATTCATATCAAACTCTAACACAATAAGTTAATGGGATATTTAAATTTTTGGTCCCTCATGCAAATTTATTTCAATTATTGATTTGGTTTAAAGTATAATCTTTATTAATGAAATTTCTTGGATTTATCCACCCTCGGTCAAACCTAGGCTTAGGGGACTTATTTGAATATTATTCTTATTTGGGCCCTTATGCGGTAATATGTTTGGGTTCTTAAGTGCAATTTTTCCCTTTCTTTTTTCAAGGAGAATGCATCAGGGGTATCTGCACGAGGTCATTGTGAAAACATGTGCTCCCATTTCTACACAATACAGAAGCACTCGGAAAACTCCTTTCTCTCTTCTCTCATGCATTTGTTGTGAACTAGAGACAAAATTCATGTAACTCCATTCATCCACATAGAAACCTCGATCAATGCAACTAAGAGGTATGCTTCCTCAACTCACAAAGTTCTTAAAGTTTCAAAATCATACACATAATCAGTCTTTTTAGTTTGAAAGGGTAAATAACATCACAAAGAATAATTGTATATGGTTATGAAATTAACAGACTTGCTTGATAAGAATTAAATTCCAGGGGCCAAATTGATAAATGAATCAAATTGAGGGATTGAAAGTATTGTTATTGTTATGTTAATATGAAATAAGATAAGATTATTTGAAACTTCACCTGATGGTTGTATAAGTAACGTAAGATTTCTTTCTGATATTCTTTTGGAAACACATTATGAAGCTGCCCTGTAATGTATATAACAAATACCTACACAATTCGCCAGAGTTAGTTCTAAATGCCTTGTGGTTATTACTATATAAAGAATGTTATATTTCAGAGAAGAGTTGAAATGAAGTTAATTACCAAAGGTTGAAGATAAAAGAGGGGTCCAGCAATTTGAGCAGGCCAATGGCCATCACTGGCTTGCAATGCACACAGGTAATGTGTTGCTCTTTTCACTGTGTTCTTAATTTTGTCGCATGTTATTTCCTCTTCATCCTTTATCTTCACACTTGGTATTGTTTGTTTGAAACTCTTCTCTCTCAAAAACTGCAAAATCAAACCTCCATCTAACTAATAAGATATAAGCATTCACTTTGGATTTAAAAGTGAGAAAAAAAATAACTCATTCGGTATTATTCAGATTTAATATCTTATATGAATATTATTAAAATTTTAAAATAAAAATAAATATATAAATCATTGGCATTTAATCTCAATGATTTAATTAGAACTAAAAAAAAAAAAGTGGAGGGAATACGGCAAATACAAGTGCGCCACTTGAGAATGACAAAGAAGGAAAGAGGCCCATTAGCAGATGAGCATTAAATGGAATTAATCAAATGAAGAATTGATGGGACCATCGGTACTTTTCACAGTGCTATTTCTTCAATAACAGACTGAGCACTTCAGGTCTACAACCACCATTATCACAGGAATAAATGCTCCCTTATGGAGAGAGGTTGATGAGCATTTTTAATCATGTCTTTGGATAGAAAAAAAGTTATATTGATTAGATAGTCCACCAACGCCTTATTGATAATATATACATTTCGATTTCTGATATCTTATCGTTGGGATGTACAAACTTTGGTAAATTGACATGACTTAAAATGTTTTTTCGCACGTGTTTTTTTTTTTTTTTTTGCAGTCTTTATTAAAAAAATTTACTTCCTCATGTTATATGTCTGTCAGTCTCTGTGTGTTTTTGTTTTATTTCTTATTGCATTACATATACATATATATATATATATATATATATATAAACAACCATGCACGCACTTATTAAGTTATGATATATATGGGAGATTCGAATTGCATCCTCCAATTACTAGGAATAACAAAATGGATCATGAGAAAAAAACAAATAAGAACCACTTAAGGATGATAATTACAATTTAAGATCTTAAATTATTAAAAAATTTATTGAAGATCCTGGATCTTAGTCTTATAATTTGGTTTAAATTGAAATCTTCATTAATCCAAACATGATATTAATGTTTCTAATATGTTGATTAATGTCTATCATGGCATATAGCGTATTTGATCCTCTAATCAGAAAACCTAAAAGTGGAATTGTGAGCAATCAGAACTTAGAAGAAATGAAACCTGAAATCGCCAAAGACGATCACCACAGGCTCTGAAACGGGAGCGATTAGAGGAGAAGTGTTGACGAGCAGCTTCGACTTCATCCCTCTCCTCTTGGCTTCCATCTTCTGCATGAAACTCCCATGTCTGCCTCCCCACAAAGTTATTTGTGCTGAATATGTAAGGGTTATTCCCTCTCTCTCCTATCTTCAGCCTCCACATTCTCTCTCCCTCTCTCTACTCTGATCTTGAACTAATACTAACATCACACACCTTCCTAAGCACGCATTCCTAAGTTTGCAATTTAAAGCTCCTGCCTTCTTTCTTCCACGCTTACTTACACACACCCCCTCCCCCTATTTATAACATTCGCATAATTTCTAAATTATTTCTATAATGGTAAAGAAATCATTTTAATTTTCAAATAATTAATTTATTGTCACTAGGTTGGATGAAACATAACTAGAGTGCAGATCAAGATTGGACCCTTCTCCGTCAGCACACAGAGAGGATCATAACTATTTCTGCCTCATCAATCAAGAATTATTATTGACCAATCAATTTATTGTCATATAGTACTCCTTTTGTCCTCATATGTATAATATATTTTTAACTAAATCTTTCATATCAATTAAAGTTTATTATTTACTTAAAATCAAATAAAATTATAATATTTTTTTAATTTTATCTCTAATAATGTTTCAGTTAATATCATGATGATAGTGGGTATAACTTACAATTAATATCTCATACATTTTTCAGTATAAGCACAAAATTATTTAATTATTTAAAAATATCATGATATATTTTATATTTATGGATAAAATAAATTTTTAAAAAACACTTTATACACATGAATGGAGGGAATACATATTCTTCTGATTCTATTTATAAGTTATTTCTAAGATGTTTCACCAATATCAAGAAAAACTTTAAAACTCATTAACTTTGTTTTAAAATTTAATAAATTTTTTCTATTAAAAAAAATTTAATAAGTTTTCAACTTCATTCTTATTAATTATACATACTTCAATAACTTATTTTCTCACTCTAACATTTAATGAAGGGTTAAAAAAGGAAATTTATAGTAAAAATTTAATAATATAATTTATAAATAGGATCAAAATATTTCTTCTCTTTTTACCTTATAAATAGAATTAGAGGGGTAGGTATTACTGGCTAGTACTTGAGTACAAATTTCACTGTTGTACAGTGCCCCTTACATGTAAATGTTTTCTGTTTCTAGAGCTTATCTTAAATATGAAACTCCGGGCAAAAAAAAAAAAAAATCTTAAATATGCAACTCCTAAACGGTGCCTAGCCATAACCCTATAATAAATAAAGGGAAAATGAAATTTTGGGACCGTTTAGGACCGAGACATCAAATTCCAAGAGTCACAATTAAGAACTAAAGTATTTTGCATGTTATTTAAAAAGTGAAAAAAAAAAGGTTATGGACTAAAATGATTAAAAAAACATAATGATTTTCAACAACTGTATAATTAAGTTCAATTAAAATCTAAAGCTTCAATGATAAATTATCTAAAAATCTCATTTTCAATGCATTTATAAATGATTGAAGCTCGATAATAAATTTTTTAAAAATAGTGTCTTGAATAAGTTAACATTAAGCTCCATGCATTATTTGATGAAAATGAATTTCTGATTTCCACAACCTAACATTTCATTTTTAAACATCGTCGTATTGGAAGCAGGTTCTCTCCTTCTCCCACGTGGGAAATTAAAAAAATCATGCTCTTGTAAGGGTAGAACAGGAAACTGGACGTCTCTCCTGCTCCCATTGTATTATATCTCCAAAACAGTTATAGATATTTTGGTCTATAACATTATTTTAAGATTAGTAAAGGGCGTTGCTCCTTAATTTATTTTCATTTTTGAAACTCCATCTTTTATATATATATATATATATATATAGTACAAACTCCATTTTTTTTCAGTAATATGAAATTCCGCCTCTTTCTCATTTAAATGATTCCACAGAATATTTTCGTTGCAATAAACAAACATTTTATTTGTAATATTTTCTGCGTGATATTTTTCTTACTACTCCTTCTGTTTTATTATATTCATCATTTTTGGGGAAATTATTTCATATTATAAATATTTTTAAGGGCTGTTTAAATTTCAGTTGGATAAAATTGATTATAAAAAATTTGTTTAATATAATTAGTTTTTATTATAATTAATTATGTCATAACATGATTATGTTTTGATATTATTTTTTAAAATTGATTTTGATAAGACTGAAGGTGTTCAAATAATTTTAGTCAAAATCAATTTTAATGAAGTAAATATTGATAAATTAAAGTTATTACATACTACCTCAATTTTAAATTACAAGACATTTTTAAAAAGATTTGGCCTCTCAAAATATAAAATATTTTAACAAAAATAATGTTTCATTATAAATAACATTTTTTCAATATTACATTTTTTCAATATATTCTCTCTTTTTAAATATTCTTTCAAAATATTAAATGAACAGAATTTTTTAAATTTATATTTATATTTTAAAAAATTAAAATTGTAAAGTGTATTTAATAAATTTTATTGATATGTGTGATTTTGTCATAAATTGGGCTAGAGGGAATCAATATATATATATATATATATACTCCCTCTGATCTTATTTATAAGACACCTTTTAAAAATAATTTTTAGTCCAAAATATAGAACACCTTACAATAATTAAATTATTTTTTTCAATTTTATCTCTTTTTTATTAGCATGACAGTCTTTAATATAATTTTATTATCATTTAAAGCTAAGTACAAATGTAAGCACATTTCACATTTTTGATATCAAGAAAAAAATTAATTTTTTTAGAATACGTAAAATAATTAAAAATATCTTATAATAAGGATAATACAGAGTATATCATAAAATAGAAATATATAATTCTTAATTTTATGAGAAGAAATTTATTTGCCTGCTTGTATTTTATCTACTCGAATTCTAAAAAAGAACAAATATTTATGTTAATTTTAAATTAGGAGAGAGGTAAAGCTAGAAAAGTAAGTTGGCTCAACTTTAAAGGGTCAGCCCTAAACTAGCTCAAGCTAGCTTGTTCGAGCCCTAATTCCCTTGAGGGGCTTAAGGTCAGTCCTGCAGGTTTTGAACCCTTTTACTTTTTTATTTTTAAATTAAAAATAATTCATTTATTTCATTACAATACAAAATCTTATTTCAAAGTTAAATCATATAGACAATATCTTAATTCTTAATATCAACAATATTTTAATTATGCAAAAATTTCCTTATTTCAAATAATAAAATATTAAAATTTATAAATTCCTAATTCAAGTCACACAATACAAAATTATATAAATATAAACATAATCTATTATTAAAAAATATAATTTAAAAATATTAATACACGTACATAGCATGAATCAAATTATTATCTAGAATCTAAATTAGATCAAACAATTACTTTTTTGTCCAAGTATATCATTGTCTAGAATTAAACAAACTAACCTTTATCCAAAAAATGTTAAACAAACCAAAATATTATGTAAATTTTAATTCTAAAATAGCTAAATATTTAAAACATTATAAAAAGTATCAATAATATTATCATAATAAATAATATTTTAAAATATAAATAAATAAATGGGTCTAAATTGGCTAGCCCTCGGCTCTACAAGACCAGCCCATTTAAACCCTCAACTCATTGAGCTAGCCCTTATAAGTTTTTTGTTTTATTTTGAAGTTCTAAAACTTAAACCTGATTTTAGTAATTATCGAATTTAAATGAATTAGCCCTACAAGCTCAGCCCGTTTTTTAGTACTTAGAGAGGGATGTCGAGGAAAAAGAACGGAGGGCCCACTTTAACATAGATATACGACAGGAGCGCACGTGATTTTTGGTTAGTAGCTGAAACATTAATAGCTCGTTTGGTTTGGTGCATTGTTAGGCCACTCCTTGGAGTCCTGATGCAGCGCACCATTCCCTTTGTTTTGTTTGGTTGATCCAAAATAAGGTAAAGAGGATTGTATCATGTGATGAAAATTACTTCAAATAATGCAGGAAAAATTATATTTAAGTCCCATAAAAAACATTATTATTAAAAAATCTCATAAAATTTATAAAATACTTTTAAATTCAAATTCTATACATTTACAATTTAATTAAAGGTGTTGACAAGTGAGTAACGGCCATTTATAACTTGTAAAGAAAAATAATAATTTATGATAATAAGTTATAAATGATCATTATCTAATTGTCAATGTCCTTAATCAAGTTATAAATATACAGAATTTGATATTTAAAAATATTTTATGAATTTTATTATATCTCTTAGATAATAATTTTTTTTATGTGAGATTTGAATATAATTTTCTCAGTAATGTAACGGGGTTACATCATTGGACCTATGTAATCTCCATTCCCATCTCATTTATCCAATAATGCCCCTTCCGTTTATGTGTCTGCCTCCTCCCTCCTCCCTCTTTCTTACATCTTCTATCCCTTCCGGTGGACCCATCGCACCTTTATCGTCGCTGGCATCAACCTTCCTCTGCCTTTGAAGACGACATCGACATGGCACCATTGTCAATGTCTCCTTTATCAATTTCAGCCCCTCTCCTTCCTCTGCCTTCATCTTTGTCAATCTTTTTGGAGTCTAGACCTTTTTCGAGTCTACCTTCCTCTTCCTTCACCATTATATTCATGAAACAAGATCTGGAGTTTGGACCTTCAAGTACCACATATTACGATTTTATTCTTTGAGTTTGGTGGTTCTTTGATTTTTCAACAAACATCATTTTCATTTTCTTTGACTTTCCTGTTGGATTTTTTTTTTTTTTGGGTATCAAAAGGGGAGGAAGAAGATGATTTGGGGTTACTTTCAGTGATGGGGAAGGAGATGGATCAAGGGGGCGGGTGGGATGTCTTTTCTTATCAAGGGTGTCTTGGTCTTTTTATTTTTAAGTTTATTATTAATTTGGATATAAAATATTAATTTATCTTCCACATCTGTAATGGCAACCCAAACAACTCAAGGTAATCAAACATGATGTTTCCTATCATTACATTAAATTGTAGTTCCTATCATTACATTACATTACAATCATTTCGAGGAACCGAACGGACACCAAGGTTGCGTCTGCAATCTGCATTAACAAATGATAAGGGCGGCCACGTTTGGTCGTTGAAACATCATTGTCACTTAGTGCTGCAATTAATTTTTTTTTTTGGTACAACTGCTGCAATTATTTGATTTCAAGTTTAAGTGCCACCGACTTGATAATAAAGCTGGTGAGTTCTTAGATTTTACACGTAGCAACTCTTAAAATAGCACTCCATCTGTTTTCAAATATATATATATATATATATAAAATCCTATATTTTTTTATTTTTATTATAAGTAAAACTATAACTTTCTAGGAGTGTTGACTACATTTTTACGCCTCTTTTGTTTTTTTTTAATTTTATATGTAAAAAATGTGAAATGTAGCTTCTGCTCCCCCATTCTTAATGGCTTTGAAGTTTGCCCCCTTATAGTTGAGTCTACTTTTTTCACTGCTTTGTGAAGTCCATGTTGCCAATAAAATCTACTGCTTGTTAAGCTATATTATCATGACATGTAAAATAAATTACATTACCTATTAAAAGCTTTACTTTAGTTGTTTAGTGCCACTGTGTTACTTGTTAGGATGCAATATTGGAAGAAGAATATTTTGGTTTTAAAATTTTATTTCACTTCAAGCTCAACATCTGCAGTGAAATTTTAAGTTGTACTGGGTTTGATTCAGAGACATGTAGAAATTGAAGTAGACTAGACTCTTGTCAAGAAATTATAACCTAACTTATTTCAGGCTTACTAACTTATTTATTAAATAGGTTTAGATTAAATTTAAGTCTTTGATTAAGTTATTTAGTTAAATGGATCAGGTTCATTTTTACAAGGCTTGACCTACGAGTCTAATAGGCTAGCCTATTTACATACTCACTCCGTTAGAAGGCATAAGGCATTTTAATCGAATCTCATGTACCAATAACGTAGTTACTTACTTTCAAACCAACCTTATATTTTTATATTTATCTTTATTAAACATCTTACAATAAATATAAAATCATTCATCAATAGAAATACTTTTTTTAAAAAAAGATAATGATTACATCTCGAAAGACTAAAAATATCTTACATTTTTAAACGAAGAGAGTATATACATACATACATATTATGTAATATATTACATACACGAGTTTCATCATTTAATTTTCAATCAATTTATCCTTTTTATTTCTAGTTATATTTTTAATTGGATTAGACTTATATATTGATTTTGATATTGTTACTTTATTGTTGTACTGTATTGTAACTAGTAGGTCCTTTTCATTATCATATATTATAATTAATAAATCAGATTATATATATATATATATATGTAGATATTAATAGCTCTAAAGCATATTTGAAACGTTTAAAACTAATATATAAACATGTTTAAAAGGCTTATTTTTAAGTAAGCATTTTACATAGGTATCTAGGCCAGGGCATGTTTTAGGTAGGTTTAGGTTTGAGTCGTGAAAAAAAAAATATTTATACAAGCTTGAAGCCTCTAATCAACCATGCAAACTCACGTCTATTTGGCCAAAATTTAACTTAGCCTAACATATTTTTACTTTTAGAAATATATTATGAATCAGAACAAGGGCGATACCAGACTTTAAATTTGAGGGGGCCAAAATTGTTAATTTAATAAATATTATTAATTCAAGTAATTTAAAACTAATTAATTAAATACTAATAAAAAATTTAATATTCAAACATATATCCACAATTTTATAAGAGGCAAACACACACACATGTGTATATTATATGTAGGCATGAATCAAATAAAAAGTGGGTATTAATGTTTTTGTTTTTATATGGTTCATGATTAATGTTTTAAATATATACATGCATGCATGCATACATGTTTTGAAGAGAGGGGTGGAACTTAGGGCGGCCAGAGCCCCCTCCAACATCAACGTTGTTCCACCCTTGAGTCACAATTAAGACACTTAGATGAAATTGTCTCCCTTTTTCTTTCAGCGTCAATCTCCACGAAGTCATATATTTAATTTTCCAACCACTGATTTAAATTCTTCATCGTCCAACAAAGTTTATCACAACATTTATTTAATGCTCACTCCTCTCGAGAAACACTTTAATAAGATGGGTACGCCACATTATTTATAATTTATTTAATTAAAATAATTTAAATAATTTAAATAAAATATTATGTGATATTTTTTTAATTATAACAAAATGCACATTTAATTTATTATCTTTTATTTCTTTATTATTATTATTATTATTATTAAAATTAATTTATATTTAATGCTGTTAAAATATCATATTTTTATTAAATAAATTACAAATAACATAGTGCAATCGGTTCACTTAATAATTTCTCCTCTTCTCACATATCTAAAATGAAAATGTTTGGAAATGTGATTCTGATGAATGTTTACTTTTTTTTTTAATTTAATGATAATATCTGATAATATCCGTATATTTAATTTTCCAACCACTGATTTAAATTCTTCGTCGTCCAACAAAGTTTATGACAACGTTTATTTAATGCTCACTACGTTTATTTAATGCTCACTTTTCAAATGTCTAAAATTAAAATGGTTGGATTGAAATCAGATTCTAATTAATGTTTACATTTTAAAATTTAATGATAATATTCATATATTTAATTTTCCAACCACTGATTTAAATTCTTTGTCGTCCAACAAAGTTTATTACAACATTTATTTAATGCCTACTTCTCAAATATATCTAAAATTAAAATGTTTGGATTGAAATGCGATTCTAATTAATGTTTACTTTTTAAATTTAATGATAATATTCATTTATACTCCTGATCCTATTTATAAATCACTTTCAATATATTTCATTAATAGTAAAAAAAATTTAAAATTTATTAATTTTATTTTAAAAGTTAATAAGTTCTCAACTTTATTCCTATTAAATATACATTAATAACATATTTTCTCTCTCCAACATTCAATAAAAAGTGAAAGAGAAAATTTTTGATAAAAATTTAATGATATGACTTATAAATAGGATAAATAAATTCTTCTCTCTCTACCCTATAAATAGGACCAGAGGGAGTAAGGAGTAATTTTTAAAAATATAAAAAATATTTCTTAAAATTTATATTTTTGCTTATAAAAAACAATAAAGTATATAGTAATTTCTTTTATAGTAAAATATGGAGGGAGCATAAAATAATTGGATTTTTTTAAAAAAAAATTGGATGATTTATTTAATTTTTGGACGACTCAGCACTGCGCAAACTGTGTGATGGATGATCCTGTCACCAAAGTCAGAGATATTCGGACGATTAGGGGTGCATCCTCTCGTGCTTATAACGCATGAATCAATTAGAGCTTCTACCTCATCGTGTGTTCATCGGAAAATAAAACTTTCAACCCCTTAAGGTTATTTCAACTGTCAATTTAATTTCTTAAATTTAATTTTTATCAATTTAATTTTTTATATTTTCTTAAATTGTTGTGTCAGCCTCTTAAATTTTAAAATACAAATTAAATTTTAAATTAATCTAATCCCAAAAATATGTTGATGATCTAGCATCTATATGTAGTTAAATAAAAATAAATTATTTTTTAGATTAGTTTAATTTTTATCAATTTAGTTCATTATGTTGCATTTTGTTCCTTTGTTATTTAAAAAAAAATCTAAGTCTTCTTTTTTTCTTACATGAATAAGTATGCTTTTCATTAATTTATATCAATGCTATTAATATATATGCTATTATCTATGTCAATAAATTTCAATAGTGTTACCTCATCTCTAAACAATAAGAGGCAAATCAATAATTAATGCAAACTTAAAGATTAAATCGACAAAAATTAAATTGTAGGGACTAAATTGATAAATGAGATAAATTTTAAAAATAAAGTTTTATTACCCTGCATAAATTATAAAATACTTTCAACTATATTTTACATATCAATAAAACTAAATTATTTTCTTATTTTCATGAAAATAATAGCAAAAGTGATTAAAAAAAATCCTAAAACATGAAAATGACATTGAAGTACTGTGGAATATGATATAATTACTGCGCAGTTCCTAGGGACTTTGTCTGGTATATTGGTTTTGGCAAAATGATAAATTTACCTCAAATTTAAAATTTTAACTGCAACATATTGAGGACAATGAATATGGAATGACAACTTCTGTAGGGCAAATGACTAAAACTTAACAAAAGTCAAGAATATAGGTCTTATAAAATTACAGTTGAGTTGGAAAAAAAAATTTATCCAACTAAAAACGAATTTTTTCTAGCTTAGACTAGACAACACATAAATCAAATGGGCAAACTTTAATGAGTTAAGATTGGCCTACTTAACCCATATTTTTTAAAAAAAAAAGTGAAGGGAGTTTTGGCACCACAACTCTACACGACAAGCAGATTTGGAATGAATAATGATAGAATGGATCATTTTCATTCATTTATGATGTGAATTTTTTAGCAGTATGAGATATCATATTAAAACATATCATTTAAGTATAGTTTTTTTGGAAAATTCAAGCAAAAAATAATTATTTGGTTGGAAGTTGACCCATTTAGCCCACTAACTCGTGAGGGTTAGATTGAGTTGAGATTTTTTCAATCAATATGAAAATAGATTAAACCTATATTTTTCCTAACTCATATATGATCAACAACCCATATGGTTTAAGTTGGTTCGTATTCTCAACGCTAATAACAAATTACAAGTAATTTTTGATCATTTTTTCATTAGCAAAATGCAATGTATGAAAAAAGAATGGTGACCACTTAAGAATAGAGAAAGCAACTTCTTTCAAGCATATGACTAAAACCTAATAACAAATTACAAGTATCTTTTTGTATATTTTTTCATTAGTAAAATGCAACATATGAAGCGTAATGATTATTTAAGAATATGGAATGACAACTTGTTTTGGACAAATGACTAAAACCTAATAGCAAATTACAAGTAACTTGTTGCCAATTTTTTCATTAGCAAAATGCAACATATGAAGGGTGGGGACTACTTAAGAATAGTAATAGTAAATGACAACTTTTCTTAAGCAAATGACAAAAGCCTAATAGCAAATTACAAGTATCTCTCTATTATTTTTTTCATCAATAAAATGTAACATATGAAGGAACATGACTATTTAAAAATAGGAAACAACAATTTCTCTTAGACAAATGACTAAAACCTAATAATCAATGGCTGAGCTACATTGGTTTGAAGAGGTGCAAATTGCACCCCCTCACTTTGAAAAAAATTATAAGTGAGATATGTAAAATTTACAACTTCATACCCCCTACTCTTGACATTTTGCATCTTCTAAATTAAATGAAAAATATTTAAGCTCAAAAATTTATTAGATAAATAATATTTTAATGATTTAGATAGGATATGAAGAGCATATGTATAATAAAATACTATATCAATCTATTCAATATAATTTTTTAAATAAAAAATAATGATAAAATTATTTATATTATTATAATTTTAGTCATAACATAATTATTATTTTTTAAAAAGTATTAATTTTTCATTAAATTATTTTGCATTTAGCTCCGTCACTGCTAATAACGAATGAAAAAAAGACAAGAAAAGTAACTGTAATTTGCTTTTAGATTTTACTTTGTCCACATCCTCAAATGAAGGAAAGCTTCTCCGCATATCCAAGAGACATGGTCCCAGGGTTGGTGAATGAGTGCGCTACCACCTAGAGCTATACAAACAGTTTGCGGTTCAGTTCACATGTTAGTGTTTTAATGAGTTGAGTTGAGCCAATTCATTAAGATAAATAGATTAAAAAAATTCAACCTAAACCGCACATTGATGGGTTAGTGAGTCTCTGGGCTAGCCCACAAAATATAATTTTATTTTTTAAAATAATTTAAAATTTATAATCAATATATCATATATATATATATATATATATATAGAAAATGATTTTTTTCATATTGTTTTTAAAATAAAATTTAAATATAAACTCATATTTTTTTTTCAACAAATTTATATTTATGATTTTAATTAATAGATCTCATGAGATTAATAAATAATATATATTTAAAATATTTTTATAAAAACTAATAACTAATTGATTTACAAACTATAAAAACATTTCATTTGCAAATTGTAAGAAAGATTTACATTATTTTTTAAATGTAAAGAATATATTTAAAATTTATAAATTATGAATTTAAAAAATATTATCATTATTATAGATTTATAAAAAAATATATTATGATTTAAAAATTAAATTAATTTTTTTTAAAATAGGCCAACTCGCTGGGTAGCCTGTTTAGCCAACAGGATAGCTCATTTTAACTCATCATTTTTATAGGTTGAATTAGTCTAGCTCGTTTTAAAAAATTTAATTTTTTAATTTAATTTATTAAAATTAATGATTTGAATGAGCTAGTTTGTAAGTTAAATCTGTTTTTTCGACTCTATCCACCCAATAGCTCTTCGTTCTCTGATGCGAAGAAGGCCTTTCCTCCTGAATTTGCTTCTTTTAAGGAGGCCCCTCAAGCCGAAAAGGCGAAAAGCCAATAAAACGTTAATACGCGTCCGTATCATCACTTCAAAACAGAGAAGATCCTTGTAGCTCACAACACACGCTTTTGATCATACTGCATTTAATTAAAAGTAAGATTTTTTTTTTTTTGGGCCAAGATTTAGAGGTAAGTTTCCATGTCAAACAATTGAACCTAATAAAAAAGATTAATCCATCGTAATATTAACAAATGCTCATTGAAAGAGTCAATATTTAATACTGAACTGACTTGAATAGGCTTGAATAGGATTTGATCTAATGAAAAAATAATTTGGTACAGGTAAATTTTTTTTTTGGCCTGAGAAAACAAGTCATTACTTGTAAATAAATTATATATATTGAATATCTAATATATAGGATATTTTTGAATTTTTATAACATCTTATTTACTTTAACTATTTTTCTTAGATTATAGATATTAAGCAAAATTAGTTAAATATTAAATTTTTTTACGAATTCTCAAAAATTACTTTTATTGATGTAGTTCATTGAGAGGGAGAAAGGATAGATAAGAAAAAAAGTCATTAATTAAGCTAACAATGACAAGGACGTTTTTTAAAATGAGGCATAAATATTTCATTAGACATGTATAAAAAGACCTCATAATAAAAGCTCATAAATAATATGTTACAAATGAATATGGTTGAGAATGGAAGTAAATTGCTATACATATAAGAGTTGGGGTTCAAACTTTCAACTCACTTGCTTAAGTGATAAGAGCATCTACCATTCACATTAACTTTTATTAGTGACTTATTATAAATTTATAGTTCACTATTATCATAAGTTTAGTCAGGATAAATAAACAAAATAAATTACTTCTTCAACGTTTGATTTATTGTACAAACTTAATTAAATATGCGTATAGACATGCACAAACATAAATGAGTGATATTAGGATGACATGTGATTAAATTAAATTGTAAAATATAATTTAATTACTGAAAAATCACAAATATTCAAATTTCAAAGTGAGAGTCAATTGAAGAAAAAGGACGAAGGAGGGAGTCTTTTCATTTTCAATGGCTGTTTCCAAATTAAAGGTAAGATTTTTGTTTTTTTTTTTTTGCCAAGATTTAGAGGTAAGCTTCCATGTCAAACAGTTGAACCTAACAAAAAAGATTAATCCATCATAATATTAAGAAATGCTCATTGAAAGAATTATTTAAGACTTGAATAGGCTTGAACAGGATTTGATCTAATGAAAAAATAACTCGGTACAAGCAAGTTTTTTTTTCCTTGAGAAAGCAAGTCATTACTCGTAAATAAATTATATATATATATATATTGAATATCTAATATATAGGATCTTTTTTTAATTTTTATAACATTTACTTTAACTATTTTTCTTAGATTATAGAAATTAAGTAAAATTAGTTAAATATTAAAATTTTTTACAACTTCTCAAAAATTACTTTTATTGATATAGTTCATTGGGAGGGAGAAAGGATAAATAAAAAAAGTCATTAATTAAGCAAAAGATGACAAGGATGTTTTTTAAAACGACTGATAAATAATTCATTAGATTTTACAAAAAAAACCTTGTAATAAAAGCCCATGAATAAAATGTTACAAATGAATATGGTTGATGATACAAATAAATTGTTATACATATAAGAATTGAGATTTGAACTACCAATTCACCTGTTTGAATTACGAGAACATTTGTCAATCATGTCAACTTTTATTAATGACTTATTATAAATTTTATAGGTCATGATTATCATAAATTTAAGGATTGAAGAACAAATTTGCCTCCAAAATGTTTTTTGAGAAACAATTAGTATCCTTAAGTATTTAAAAGTGCAATATTACCCTTGATGTTTTAAAAATGTTGCAATGTTGTCCCAGCAAACAGATCCAAAGTGTTTGACTGTTAGAAGACTGACCTTGCTTAGGTGGCGTTACACATGGCTCCACCTCACTCTTTTTTTTGACCCCTTTGTTCAAAACTCTTCCCTTCCTCATCTTCAATTTTCATCTCTCATCATCGATGAACATCCAAGAATTTCATATCCATAGCCATAATCAGCATTTCATATTCACATTTCACAAGAAATAAACATATCAAAAATAAATACCGCTTTCAGAATCACCTTGCTCAAGTTTGTTGCAAGAATCCATAAATTGATGCCATGAAGAACATGGCATCGTGCGACGAGGGCTACTCTGCAATGGCGATGGAGATGGCGATGCCGTTACATAGTTGCTCGTCGCCAAAGCAAGAAATGATGAAAAAGAAAGTAGAGATGTTGATTTGCAGCATGAAGTCGGGTTTGGAGGTTTGCACAAGAATATGCTATGGAGGCTTGCTAGTTGCGGCAAATCGGGAAGTCCATCTCCATGAATAGCGTTTCGTCTCCCACAGTCGCGTCATCTTGCCTTCCCAGCTGATCCGTGCTCACCGTCTCCCACAACCCCGTCTTCTAGCCTTCCCAGCTGATCCGTTCTCGCCATCCCCCACAATCGCGTCGTCTAGCCTTCCCAGATCAGCGCTCACCATCTTCCACAGCATCATCATCTCGCCTTCCTGAATCCATGCTTGCCGTCACCACCACTTCATCACCAACAAAGTTAGGGAGGGATAGAGGGGGAGGAGAACCTTTCCACCGTTTCATCAACAGCGTCAGAGAAATGAGTGATCTAGTTATATGATGACTCCGTTCTTGGGATCATTAGGAGTCGAAGAAGTTGATCGAAGTGTGAATAGTTGTGTAAGGCGGATGTCATGTAGAGAAAGCAATTTTCTTGATCTGGGTTAAAAAAAAAAAAAAGTGTGTGGTGAATGACACATGCTGCCACTTAATCAAGGTTTGGTCAACTAACGGTCAAACACTTGGATTTGTTGGTTCAGAATTACATTGCACCATTTTTAAAATATTAAGAGCAATATTATGCCTTTAAATACTTAAAGATACTAATTGCATTTCAAGAAATACTTCAAGGATAGATTTGCCTTTTAACTCTAAATTTAATCAAATCTTAAAAAATAAACAAAACAAATTACTTTCTTCAACATTTGATTTCTTGTCCAAACTTAATTAAATATGAGGAAAGACATGCACAGACATAAATGAGTGATATTAGGACGACGTGTGATTAAATTAAAGTGTAAAATATAATTTATTGCAAAATCACAATATTCAAATTTCAAAGTGAGAGATAATTGAAGAAAAATGACAAAGGAGGGTGTCCCTTCAATGGCTGTTTCCAAATGCGGAGCATGAAGAAAGTCAATCAAACGTGGATGTCAATCACAGTCCCACAAAAAGTCATTCTCTTCGTTCAAACTTGCTATCATTTCAGGCTCCCCAAACTTCCTTTAACTTTTTCTTAAACCTTGTCCTTTTAATTTGCTTTTTTATATTATAAATCTATATTCTTCAACTAGTGTGTTATCCATTCTAACGTCGCATGCAATCTAACCCACTATATTATGCAATGTAATGTGAATTATATATATATATATATATATATTGATTGGATCTTGTTGGATCTTTAGAGCTGATTTGAGTTAAAAAATAAGATACGAGTCCAATGAAATTGAATTATAGAGAAAAAAAGAAAATGATAATGATCTTAGATAACTTTTTTGTGGGAAGAGGGTAATGAAATAATGGAGAAGTCCTTTAAAAACCCTAATCATTCTCCCCTCATGAGCATCCAATTATTTCAGAATGTTAAAATTGTTTTTAAATATTTTTGAGTTGGGCCAAAACTCAACCTCAAATTTTGGGCAAACGCAATGTTCAAACTACAAATTAAGTTGGACATCGGGTTGGAGTGAAGCCCGGTCCAACTCAACTCATGTATATCTCAAGCTACTTCAATTTTCAGAGTGTCTCCCACTGCTGGCTCAATCCACAAAAAAAGCCATCTCCCTGCTCAATTGGGCTCATACTCATTAAAACCATTATCCACGGGTTACGATTGACAGTGTGGTTGATCACTATCAAAGCAGAAAATAATCGTTGCTAAAAATGACTTCCTTTTTTTTTTTTGGTACTATACATCATTACGTACGCAGCACACACAAAAGACAAATTCTAAAAATCACTTGCCTTTCTTCAACATGTACGTACTTATTCATGCTACTGGTTTTCTGTTTCCCTAATCATAATGGTGAAGTTCTTGTACGTGCCATATACCTTGTTCCAACACGCCATGAATATCAACCACATATTTATAAATGAAATTGCCTTTTCAGAGTCGCAAAATTTTTTAAAATTTTAAAATTTTGCCCCTTAATTTATGTTTATGAATATTTATTATTCATGACTTATAAATAATCCATTCAAGGCATTATGTTTTTTGTATGTGAACTTCCTGTGCATGTGAGATACGGTCAAACAAAGATTATTTTGAAATAGTTTCGCAAGCAATAATATTTCTATCTTTATTTTAAAAAGTACCACAATTTTTTTTAAAAGGAAGTTTACATTGAATAGACGTAACCTTGTGAAAATTAATTTTGTGATCTCTAATTTCCAACTCGCAATACAGTTTGAATACATTTTTGTGGGGGCAAAAGATAAAAGGAAGGCAATATTATATTTCCAACTCGTACTATAGTCCGCATACAATTTTTCCCTTAGTTTTAACAAAGTTCTGTTGAAGTCAACGCCTTTCTCCCTCTCCAAAATTTTTTAGATATTTGCCTGACATTTCTTTCTCTCCAAGCATACTCAATGGTGGTGAACTAATAAAAAAAAAAGACTAAGAGGAATCTGGAAATAACTTCACCGCCATTCTTCTCAACTATAAATATGTGTGTGCGTGCTTGATAAGAGATTGAAGTCAAGAAGCATCTGTAGTTTGAGTCATTGAGCGCTGTGTGTGCTTCGTGAGAGAGAAGTGAGTGTGTGAATGTTATGGGTGCAAGAGAAGCAAAAGAAAAGTGAAGTGACCTAGTAAAAGATTGCGAGTATTGAGAAGTCAAATGAACGTGTATACTTGTTACTTGAAGCAATAATAAAAGAAGTTTCTCTCTCATATAGGGACGCATCTACGTTAGAGATAGAGGGGGCAATTGCCCCTACTAAAAAAATAAAAATTTTATCTAAGTTTTAATTAAAACTACACTTGCCTCCTTTTAAAATTATTGTTGCCCCCCCATAAAAAATTAATTGCCCCACGCTCTCTTTAAAATTATCAAGCATACATATTTAAAAATATTTTTTACTCATATTTATTATAAAAATAAATTTATGATGCAAATGACATTAATATATATTTTTAAAATTGTTATAAATTTTATTTATATATTATTTTTATTAATATTTAGAATTATATTTTCTTCAAAATAGTTAATATTTATATTTAGTATAGATTTTGCCCCCTCCAATAAATTTTTCTCGATCCGTCACTGCTATCATATAAGTCCCTCTCCTTCCTTGTCCAAACCTACACTAATTATTTAGTGGTTTACCCACTCCAAACTCCAACAAGTTCCACAAGCTAAGTATGGGTTGTCCTATTTTATTTTTTCCGGTGAAAAATCACAAGTTATCTTTTAACAAAGATGATTGAATATTTAATTATATTTATTCAGCCATGCGTGCCATACGTGGGATATGTACTTCAAATGCGCGCGCGCGCGAGAGATACCTACACGCTTTAATTAGACTAAAATAACGACATTTGATAACTAACACTAACACTACAATATTATCTTGTTCACTTGGTATGTCCTTTATTTAGACTATAGACAATTGTACGATCATTATTAAATAAATAAACATAATTATAAAAGCCTTAGGCCACAAGGTAGCACGAATCTCCCTCGCAAAATGAAGCATGAGGAGCTTGTTAAAGAGATGAAGAGAGTGATTGAAGTCGCCTCTGATATTCCGAAAGAGCCCAAATTGGAAATATATTTCCATGCATTGGATAATGTAACGTGCAATATTTCAAAGCCATTCCCGTCAGTTCCTAAACAAAAACCATAAACATATCAATTAGTAATGAAGTTAGAATTTGTTTTAATCATAGATTTAATCAATGGTTATGATTAAAAAGTGAAAGGAAAATCATGATAAAAAATAAAGAGACCCCTCGATCCCCACACGGACACAGATCACCACAGAGGAATTTTATTTTTAACTATTTTGTAAATTTTGCCCTTGAGTGAAATATTTAAATACCCTTATTAATTTCATTAAAGTAAGGGTATGAGTGTAAAAAAAAATATAAAATTTATGCAATGTCCTATATTTTGGACTAAAGATTTTTTCTAAAAAATGATTTATATTATAGTCCAGAATAAATAACAAGTGAATGTCAAGAATTAACACGTGAGTGGCTTCGCTATGCCATTATTGGGTCAACTTTACATCAATTTTTCAGATTGCACCTCACAAACCAATTAAAAACAAGTTTTATTAATGAAGAAAAAAATGTAAATTTAAATCCTCTGAAGTTAGAATTAATGAATTTAAGTGAAGCTTTCTTTTTCAAGTAAGTGAGAGAAGATTTTATATTTTATAAAAATAATAAAATGGGAGAAAATACTAAAAAACAAACTTCACAAAAATTCACTAATTCTAACTTTAGATGATTCGAATCCAAAAATACAAAATAGAGTACAGCATTATGACCTGTTTTTTTTTCTATTTTTAAAAACTATTTTTTATTTTTGAAAAGGAAAATTTTCAAAAATTTGTTTGACTAAGCATTTTCGATTTAATCTTTTTAAAAACTATTTTTATTTTTTTTTAAAAAAAATAAAAACAACTTCATTTTTTTGTTTTTAAAATATAATACATTTGATTATTGAAAATTGTAATTATCTTCAATCATAAATTACCACCATTTAACTATGTATAACCATTACAATTAGTTTAATTTTTTAATTATAAATGAATTTTTATTTTATTTTCTTTTGAAGAATAATTTTAAAAACTATATTACAAGATAGTTTTTAAAATAAAAATGGGAATAGAAACCAAATAGACTTAGTTCTTTATTCTTTTGTTTTTGTATTCTTTTTCTTTCTATGTGAAAGATCTTTGTATGTTTTTTCACGGAAAAGTTCTTTCTATTTGAACAAGGCTACTTTTAAATTATTCAATAACATAAACAAATTATTTTTCTACTCTATTTTTTTCATTAAACTTCTATCACTTCTTTCAACACACATCTTATTTTTGCCTTCAACACATTGAAACGACAAAGATATCTCATACATCACACGAGCCTAGTCCATCCCTTTAATGAAAGTGTGAATTTCGGAACATTTAAAATTGATCAATATAATATTTATTTTATAATTATAATTTTCAAATTTGATATTAAAATTACAATCGATTTCTGAAAAACATATTCAAATTTAAAAGTTATTCTCTTATATTAAGATTAATAGCAACATAACAAAAGATATATTAATCTTGAATCGGCACTAAAAGTTATCTTAAAGATTAATCTTCCTTAATAGTTTTTTAAAAACAATAAATTATAATACCTTTTTTAAATAAATAATACTATATATTAACAAAAACTTAAAACTTTATTATTATAAATTACTCTTACATCAGTGCATAATATGGTTTATATACCATTTACTATGTGAACATTGATGTCGTGTCAATGCTTTTAAAATAAAGTTGATTTTCCTTTGTTTTTGGGAAATCAACTTTAGTTGTTTTCTTCTTTTTTTAATATATGATGATCATTGCATTTTCTTTTTTGTACAGCCCAACTATTTTATTTTTTTATATATAAAAAATTACGTGATTGTTTGAATTCAGGAGTTCATTAAGATTAGTATACATTTCCATGCTCAAGAAACACTTAAAGAGGGATTTATAGATTCTTACAATGAGATTCAATCCCATGATCTTGTGAATGATAGATCATTTAATCTTCATCAATTGTATCAACTATCAACCTTAGTCATTCAATTACTTTTGCAAAAACCATCCAACTATTTTAATACCCCATAGCAACTGACAATTTACCCAAAACGTATAACTTGGGCCGAATGTAAAGAAATGATAGACCCGAACATAAATGGGCGATTTTGCCAGCGGCCTTGAAGCCTGGGCGGAGAAAATTGAAAAGCAATGGGTTTTCAGCCCAAGGAAGATATATTAAAATATTGATATAATCAGAGAAAGAGAATATTTTATATATTTAATTTTCTACGCTTAGTACCGGTTTCAAATTAAATCAAAACATATGAATTTTTTATGCATTATTTATTCTAAAGTTAAGGGCAAAAATACCCATAAACCTTGATTAGATAGAAATGTAGTATATATATAAATATAATTAAGGACAAAGTCATAAGTCTTCCTGTTAAAGAAACATCCCCGACAGCCTTAGGTCTACAAGCGTTTCCATTTGCACTTGAACATCCCTATTAATGTATAATAGCATATTATTCACCTGTTACATGCTTCATTCATATTAAGATAATTGTACAAATCATTATTTCAAATATGCTGATTGCTGAGTCGACTTTAATGCAGTATGGAGGATAATGCCAACTTTGCTTATGCTTGGATCGGCCATGGAATTTGCTTGTACCAGCAAAGTGACTAGTTAAAAGTATTTTATAATAAGGATCGAATGAAGTCATATAAAAGATAATTGACTGTGAGTTTGAGTTAATTCCATAGTCATATAAAAGATAATATATTAAAGTGCAAGGGATCATATATCTTGCTTCTTCTTCACTGGAGAAGAGTATATAGATACTGCAAGGCAACGATTATGATAAAGAGTCAACGATTCAAATGTGTGTGTGTGTGTAATTATAGTAAAACTCTGATATTAAAAATATCATAAACAAGGTAAATAAAATTAAAGACATATATATATATATATCAAGTAATAGACGATTGATCAAACTATATTGGCAGATCTGATGTCATGGTAAGCTTATGATGCCTTATGATGTTGGTACTAGTTACAAGTTAAAGCATACAGGAAAAATTTAGATCAATTAAACAAATATGGAGTACCCAGAGAGGAACTAGAATATATATATATATATATATATAGAGAGAGAGAGAGAGAGAGGAATAGCAGAAGAAATGAAACCTGAAATCGCCAAAGGACATCAGCACAGGCTTTGAAACGAGAGCGATTAGAGGAGAAGCGTTGACGAGCAGCTTCAACTTCATCTCTCTCCTCTTTGCTTCCATCTTCATCGTGAAACTCCCATGTCTGCCTTCCCACAAAGTTATTTGTACTGAATATGTAAGGGTCATTCCCTCTCTCTCCTATCCTCTGTCTCCACATTCTGATCTCTCACACTCTACTCGGTTCTTGAAACCATTTCTAATATATAGACTACTGTTTTAAGCACGTTGGACTGTGGACCAGAGTAATTAACCACTCGGTTTGAATTAAAAAGAATCGTTTGGATTGGATGATATTAAGCCGAAAAACCATCCTAGAGCTTCTAAAAAAAGAAGCCCATATACAGTCTCATATATTCGTCATCGTTTAAACTAAATTATAATAATGAAATAATGGCACAAAAAATTAATTAATAGGCTCATTACTATTGCATCCAAATTAAGTTGGTAAATTCATCAAGATAAGTAGTTTTGATATTATATATTCTCATTGATCATGCTTTGTAAAATTTCGGTTTCTTTTCCTGCTTTTCCTCTCTTTCATTTGTCTTCACATGCAGTATATCGAAAAAGTACAAAACATCCTTGTGAACTGATATATTTCCAGCTATATATAAGATTCAAAATGAAAGGAAGAAAGAAAGATAAATTCTTCCTGTCTATACTGAGTTCATGAATGTAGGAATATTCTATACGTTTGAATTATTTCACACACGCGCACACACTTGAATTGCCTACTCTCTCTCTTGTTTGGGGCATTCTCAATTTTTTTTGGGGCCAAACTTGACATTCTCAAGTTATTTGAAGCATTCTCTCTCTCCCTCCACTTGTTCGTTATTTTTATTTTTGGTAATCACTTGTTCGTTGTTTTTGTTTCTTCATTATTGTTTGTTTAAACCCCCCAAAACACTTGATAGATGTTTTTGTTTCTTCTTGTCTGTTTTATTGTCCCCTCAACACCCAAAAAAAAAAACTAGTTATACGCCATGAAAAATATATTTTTTGAAAAAAAACCACCTTTGATAAATTGTATGATGCCTGTTTAACTTCAAAATTTTAAAAATAATATATTTTTAAAGGTTTTAAAAAAATATTTTACATAACTTTTAAAATAATATGATATGATAGGTGAAAGAAATTTTATAAAATTATAGATACATACCAAAATATCATGAACCCAAAAATAATTTGACCCCGTGGACCCCATTTCAATGGGATCAAATGAGTCATTACTAGAAAAAATAAAATTAATGATACATATTTAGTGATAAATCTCTAATTCATCACTAATTATAAGCATTAGTGACAAAAATTTCGTGATGGACTGAAATCTGTCACTAATTATATAAATTAGTGATGAATATAGGATGTCATCATATTTTGATTAAATTTTATAAAGATAATGACCAATTTAATTTCCGTCACTAAATCTTTATTTTAGTGACAAAAATTTTTAATTAAAAAATTAATAAAATGAGCTTAAATAATTTATAAAAATTAATAATTTATAATATACATGGAAAGGTTCACATAAAAAATCTTTAAATTATCAAATTAAATAATTTTTCTTATTATAAATAAAATATATAATATAAAATGATATAAAAATAAAAAAATTTTTTTTTTATCATTTAAATTTAAATGTAAAATAAAATTTTTACCATACGAACATATTTAAATTATAAAATAAATAATATAAAATGATACATACAAATATTTATTTTCATAATAAACATTATTTGGTATTAAATAATATATTTATTAACCAATAATAAATATTGAATTACATATTTATGTGTTAATGTGTGTAAATGATAATATATATTGTCAACATATTTATATAATAATATATTAAACATATAAAAAATATTTTTAAGTTAAATATATGTGTTCAATTAAGTAATACACACACACATAAAATTTTTCATGTTAAAAATAAAAGGTCATCACAGCTCAACTAATAAAAGACATGTATGGAAAGAAAAAAGTTTTGGGTTCGAGGCAACATTATATTTAAAAAAAAATTAAAATATATTGTTGACATTATGATGATGTAACTTGAGGTTCAAGTAGCAATGATGTGATAGGTAGTAAGTGATGTGTACTTATAAGGTGGTGTGAATGGTGACATAATAGTGATTAGACCTATAAAAATTTTAATTTTAAAGTTAGTAGTATATATAGAAATGATAATATTAAAAAATATCATTAATAAAATTTTATTGTTGTCAAAGTATCTTATATTTTGATTTGCAAAATCTTTCACAAAAATGTCTTATAATATGAGAAGAATGAAGTATAAATTTAAAGATAACCAACTTATTGAATGTGTAATTCACTTAAAAATGTCTTATAATTTTAAATAAAAAAAGTAATTTAATTTGTAAGTAGTTTTGGGAGTTTTCTTTTTTAATGAGACTTATTCTTTTTTTTATCCGAAAAAAAGTTTAGATGAGTTTCATCTAGGAGCTTACTGGGTCAATGCTTGCCTTCAGGTTTAAAGATGGCTTATAGAGTTACTTATAAATTACTCGCTAATAAAGTTTTCATATCAATAGTAGAATTTGATTCAATGATTTCATGAGTCGAGTCAAATCCTTACTCTTCTAGTCATATTTAAGGTAAAGAGAGAATGTTTGTTTTGGTTCTATTTACAAGACATCTCAGTAATTATTATGTTCATCTTTACCATCGTGCTCCTATTAAATATAAGAAAGTTTATTAAATGCTAGAATATTTTATTTTAAAGTAGATATATTTAATAAAGTTATAAATTTGTTGATTTTTTAAACAAATTAATGATGTTTAAATTTTTTTATTCCAATAAAAATGTTAAAAATGATAATGAATAAAATTAAAAATAATATTAACTGGATCAACTTTTATTGGTTTAAAGTTTAATCTCTTTTCATTGTCATAATTCACCTCATCTAAATTTTTATGTGTGTCTATAATTATAATATTTAAATATTTTTTTGGTTTATCAATAGTAGAGTCGGGCCTAGATGACTTGTATAAATAAAGATTTGAGTTTTAAAAATTAATTTTTTAAGTAATCAAGTTTAAGGACCTAGCTTTAAGAAACTTTACAAAAAAAAAGCTCGGATCCAAACGGCCCTTCAAACCTTGTTATCTTATTATCATTTTTTAAAATCTTTGTGGGACATGTGTTTGATTGGTTTAAAGAAAGACCTTGCTGTTGAACCCTGATCACTCAACTTTGTGAACCCTATTAGACCTTGCAATCACCTTTTGCTTCTCCTTGCTCATCTCTCTCTCATCGCCTCACATTCTCAGCCACAACCAGTCAATCAGTCAACCTCACGCCTCTTATTCCTTGTCTCTTCCTCACCATCTCACATCTCATCTCTTTGATGGATCAGATTCTACTCTCACCTCTTGCATATGTGAAAGCTGATTTTGCTCCCACAAAGTAAAAAAAAAAAAAAACTTCTCTTTCAATGACTTATAAGACTAGCTGAGGCAATAAAGCAATCTTGTTGGAACAAGCTAGGGAAAGAAATTTGAGAGGCTTGGAGTTAGCTTCAAAGGTAAAATTTCATGGGTTCTGACATATTTATTCTGATTCTCCTTTATATTTCGTTTGTAGCTGAATTATGAAGGGGAAGCAAGTTGGAAATTAGACTTATGGTCTTCTAAAGATTTTGGTTTTTGCATTAACATGAAATCGCTATATCATACCCTTCTCAGTTACTGTATTTTGAATTGTTTATGAGAGGGACCAGTTAATAATGATCTCTCAAAAGTACTATTATCATTTTAAGTTTGTTCAATTGGTATTTTTGAGGTGTGTGAAATTTGACCTTAAGATTAATTGTGTGAGTCTTGAAACTTAATTCTTAATGTTGTCTAGCTTAAAATTCCAAGCTTGCTTTTCAATTGCTTTATATTCTATTTTTAGATAATGATGAGAAGGATTTAAATTTACATTGATAAATATTTTAATTTTCATCTTAAATTTAAACTTTTAAATCTTTGTTGAATTTTATGTGAGATTTTATATGTTGAATTTAGACTTTTAAATTTTTATTGAATTAAAATATTAATTTTTTTTATTAGAGAGCTTACAGGTCTGATATTAAGCCTTGTTGGTAAGGACTGAGTCTTCAAATTAGATTAAATTTTAAATAAACCTAACCTGCCTGGATTCTCATCTCTAACTAACAGCCCTTTGACCCCACCGAAATGGTGTTCACGGGGTCGAAATTCATGGATGTAATGCAAATACGTGTATGATTATTCTCCGTGGCCTCCGTAGCTTGTTTGTTTCCCATGCAAGGTTCTGAAATATTCTTTCATGCTTGGCTACAAAAATGTATATTTCTAGACACCAGACAAGAGTTATTTAAAAACACTTAGAAAAGTGAAAGTGTGGATGATGTTTCCAGATAAGGAAATTAAATTGTTATACTGATTGCCTAGCTCATCAAATTGATAGAAATAGTTTTAATATTAAAATTTTTAATGATTTATCATTATGGAATTTTTATGTTCAAGTATCTCCTGATTTTATTATAATTATATGACGATTTTTAACCGTCACCTTATCAATTAAAAAATGGAAAAGAAAAGAAAAGAAAGTGAAAGTGCCTTGACGTGCAACGCTGCAACAACTAGTTAAGAATAATCAACCACTAGATTAGATTTAATAAAATAAATGGTCAGATCTACATCAAAATGCAAACCACGAGGCAAAGAATCGAGAGAAGTTCTGTGCCTATTGTTGGCCTTACATTAACTGGAGCTTCGTTTTTGTTCCTCCTATTTCTATTATAGAAGACTTTTGGAAAGATTTGATATTAAGTACATGATGTAGTATTAATTACCTTTTTCAACCTTATCTTTATTTAAACTTATTAATTATGAGAGAAAATGTAATAAAAGTTCAAAATTTTTTATTTAAATGGGGATAAGAGTATAAGTTTTATATTTAATCACTTCTCTTTGATTATCGAGAGGTAGTTAGTTAAAGGTGTTTTATAATAGAATCAAGATGAAATTTATTTTTTCAAATAATTGACTCCTGAGTCTGAGTTAACCAGATAATCAGATAAAAGATAATAGATTAAGGGGCAGGGGCTTGCTTCTTCTTCGTTGGAGAAAAATAGATACTGCAAGGCAGTAGATGCTTTTCTTTACTCCGGCCTCTGAGATTCAGGTATTGGCTACTAATGCCAACATAT
>NW_026556755.1:0-31734 GCF_029017545.1 Prosopis cineraria
AGAAAAAATTTTAACATATTAAATTTTTTTATTTAATATTTTAATACAATTTTTATAAAATATAAATTGAGAGGAAGAAAAGTAGAAAGACTCGCATCCACTTACCCGGATCTCCCCATCCCTCAGAAACACAGTTTCTAATTTTTTTTTTTTTTTTGGCTTCTCCTTCGTATGCAAGCAAACACTTTCTCATATTTCTTAGACGCCCACCCTATTATCATATAACAAACTACATCATATTTGAAATATCATGGTATGCAAGATAATAGAATTAAAATCATGATATTCTATAAACTCCTTTAAATAGTGTATACATGACGTTTACTTTTGAAGAAAGTATATTGATACATATCATATAATTGACAAGTTACTGTTATTTATTCTTCCAATTTGATTTTCCCAGCTAGAAAGCAGCCACCTTTTATTCATACATTGATATTGATTTTTTGTTGTTTGTAACATGCAGATATTTTCATTTCGATTAACAGACAGAGGCGCACGCGTCCACCTCCACGAAAGGCAAGAGCTGGTAAATGGATGGACTCGACTGATATAAACTTCGGCCCGAAAATCCAATTACCTAAAAATTCATCAATTCTTTGTACCTGGCCTTTATTGATTAGCTTCAAGATCGGGTCCAAAATTCTTTTTTTATTTATTTTTATTTTTATTTTTTTGGACTTTTAATTTTTTTTTAACATTAAAACATTACATATTCATTCTCTAAAATATAAATTATAATATTTAAAAATTAAAAAAAGTAATGTAAATCTTAATTTTAAAGTACAAACACAGTCTAAAGTCTCAATTTAATCTAAAAAATTAAAAATTTCATTTTTAAAGGGAAAAAAAAAAAAAAACAAGATTAAACAAATAGATTGAGCCTTTTTTAAAGGCTTAAACGGGCTAGTTTTAAAAGCCTTTTTATATGAAAATGCCTCAATTTTTAAAACTCAAATCCTAAGAATGCATGCTTAAATGGGTAGCTTGATTCCAGCTCAAATGCCCACCTTTTTTTTTTTTTGTTTCCCCCTATTTTTATAGCAACTTCCCTATATATATGTTTACATGTATCTCTATGCATGGTTACCAGTAGGATAAGATACATAAAAGCAAGCGCGAGCAAAAGATAAAAATGCACTTCTAGCTTATAGAATAAGTATTGGCACAAAAAAAAAAAGCTAATGGAATAAAAAAAAAAGATAAGTAAAGAATAAGTCTGACTGTGATACTCCTGTCGTTTTAAATCCAAGGAAAAATACAATACAATGTTCTTTAAAAAAAAATTACACGTCTAGCTTACCGTTTAATAAATCAGTGATGGCAATTAACTAATAACACTAAAAGTATAAATTCCATTGATCAATAACTTCAATTATTTAAAAGAGAGGTTAATATTGGGCAGCCAAGGAGAATTTTGCATAATCTATCCAAAGATTCAAGTCTTGTTTGGTTGATAAAAAAAAAATGAAATGAATTAAAAAAAAATAAAGGTAAAAATAAAATCATCAAAATGTGAAAGGAATAAATGAATCATATTCATTAAAGAAAAGGATGATCCAGTTCATAAGATTAAAAGTCATGATTTATAAAATTTTAAGTAGTATAATTTTTTTACATTTGTAATAAATAATACTCCCTTCCTCTCAAATTATAGGACATTTTTGAAAAAAAAAATTTCATCTTAAAATTTAAAACACTTTTAGTAGATTAAAATTTTATTAAATGCACTAATTTCAAAATTACCCTTTCTCTCTCTATAATTAATTTTCATCACTTCTCTTTTCAATATATTAAATGATGGGTATTTTGAAAAGTTTATATTTTTATTTAAAAAAATAAGATTGTTAAATGTATTTAATAAAGTTTATTGATACGTAAAATTTTATCTAAAAGTGCCTTATAATTTAAAACGAAGAAAGTATTAAGTTTTATCATGAGTGATGAATGATTTAATTTATTTTTATTTTGATTCTCTTAATCAATTCCATTCCCATCATTTTTAGCAAACAAAATGCGATCTTTGATTTTAAACTTACGCCCTCATTTGCTTCAAAAACCAGGACTTACTCTGCATTTCAAGGCTTTCCCACCTATAGAATTTACAATTATGAAGACGAGGATAGTTGTTGGCAACCAAAAAAAAAAAAAAAGGAATGAAAGTCATCTCGTGTAATTATAGCCTTAGGTACAAGCATCGTGCTATATTGACCACTTTTACGCAAGAATCCAATGAATAGGCGGACTTCTGCCTACTCCCCATTAAGATAAGGAAACATTAACACGAGTCTAAAATCTAAATTCAGAGCGAGTTAAATCAAGATCTTTTTGGGTGGAACTCTACTACTAACATCGTTGTAACTACTTCGAATCTCAATTAGCTCATGGATTGTTATAATAGGAAGCTATCTGTCAAAGCCACCTTATAGGAAATGCCTTTATATGAGTTCTTTAATGGGCTCTGAGGCAATGCTCATCTAGTCATCATATATGCTTCATACAAACTATATCTAGTCATCATATGTACTTCATAAAAACTGTAGTTCCTGTATTCCAGTAAGCAGTGACCCATACAAGCTCGGTATCAAGCCAAGGAAACATGACAAGAAGTTAAAGATTCCGTTCAATGATAGGTATTATTGACAGTGTGAGAATCTTACTTCACACCACCCATTGGTGGACCCCCAGCATCAACATATGTCTTGTTCTATTGACCTCGCCACGTGCGTTGGTCAGCTCGTATGATGAGATATATAACCCTTTATTCTTTAGCTGCATATCCAACAAAAGTAAAGCAGGGAAAAGCAGAGAGAGAGAGAAGAGGAGAGAGAGAGAGAGAGGTTTTTGCAACGCCATTTCCAATTTGTTTTCTTTGTGCAGATGCTCCATCACATCTCTTGATTTGAAAAGGAACTAATTCTGTGGGTGCGTCGAAGACTACTGACAGAGAATATACATGAAATGTACATTTCATTATAGCCAATAATATTCTTTCTTCAGTCATAGTATCTAATGATGAAAGCATGCCACCTCCTAAGCCCGGCACCGTAGAATCCCACGTCAGATATTTGCTTTCAGTATCTCAATGAATGCTTACTCGAAAGAAACAGGTGTCTAAGTTTCTATTTCTACGGTTTCAGCAAGAAATCATAACGTAGTTGCACCATAATTCAAAACAGAGGAAGGAAAAGGGAAAAGGGAAAGGAGAAAAAAGAGTTCGGTAAAATAACAAGTAATATGAGATTTTCCATGAATTGACATGTCAATGACTTAATCATAGTACTATCAACTGCCCTGGGGAGTTGATGCGTTTAACAATTATTTTTCTGACAGTTCTTGCCTCGCTAACATTGAAGAACAAGAGGTAAGGAAAAATGTTTGATTGGGGATTGGGGGCAGTAAGATATTCAATAAGATCCACAAAGATGATTACTAATGAGGAACCAATTAATAAGCTTAAGAGTTGAAGATACATAACACAGCTGATGTACCCCCAATGCTCAATTAGCAGACTTAAATGATGAGGGAGCTGAGTGGCTTGGTAAGATATAACAGCAAGATAACTTATTTTTCACGAACTAATTATAAGTACAAATAATGATGGAAAAGTTCATAAAATATGAAGGTGACAACTAAATTCATCGCGAACACGGGATATGAAAAATAACCTGTCTAGTATTTAGTGCTTTGCATCAGGAACTTATGGGACTTGGACATCGAATAGTGTGGGACCACGATGAATCATCCAAAAGTTAGCTTTAAGTTGCTGTCGCACTCATCTTTGCAAGAATGACAATCAAGTCTTAAAATATCAATTTACCAATAATTAGGCTCTTACTCATCGTTGAGGCTCGTGAATTTGTAACTGCTTAAATTTTTATTTTCAATTAAGTTCACAGAAAATTTTGTTAGTAACCTAATTATAATTAAATTAGTATTCTGAGACCTAATTGTCATTCTCTCTCTTCATCTTTTAAATTATTCGCCCAAGCATGACTATGACTGTTTTCTCAAGAATCCCATTGCCTGGTAAACGTTCTGGAGAGTAGCATCTGCTATCTCAGAAGCTTTTCTAGCACCTTCAACCAAGACTTCATCTAAATAACCAGAATCAGACATGATTTCCTCGTAGCGAACCTGCCAAAGTTTTTTTTTTTTTTTTGGTAACAAAAAGTTTGATGATGACAAACGGACTTCGACAACAATACAGAATTATATTCAAAATACAGGGCTACTGTAAAAATGAATTAAGCACAGCTAAAGGACAGCAGATGACCTAACAGACACTCTTCAAAGCAAAAGGCAGTAGTAAAGCGAGAATTATGAGCATATTCAGCAAAATGCTGAGAACTGAGAAGCAACTAACCACAAACTCATGCATGTATTCAAATTTGAGGCATCAAGATCAAGAAGAACAAAGCATATATCAATGTCTACGAATTGACAACTCAAGTACAGCAGCATGTGTCTATGAATTGACAATTCAAATTTGAAGGCCCAGCCAAGATCAGGTTATACCATTGACTGTATTGCAGTCCACAAACATTCGGCAGCATGATGAAAAACAGGAAACCACCAGCATACCCATGCATGTGTGCAAATTCGATACAGTATGATTAAATCTTAAAAACAAATATCAAAGTTAAGAAAATTGACAACTAAAGTACAGCAGCAAGCAACATTTCAAGAACCAAACGAGTCCAAACTGTAGGATTGACTGTATCACAGCCTGGCCCCCTTCTGGGCTGATCACCTATCCACCTGATGGAGAATTGAAGACTTATACTATGGAAAAAAAAAGGTTTAGAATTTAATGAAGTTTACTTTTTCCTCAGCAATTATATTTATTTAAAAGTTAGTTTTCTTTTAATTTATTTTGAATTAGGCTTTATCTTATCTTTAGCTTTTGATTAGTTTAAATAATAATCAAGTTTAAATCAATATTATTTTATTATTTGTATCTAAGGCTCTATAAATAGCTCTAGGATTTTCTCATTTGGGAGACCCTTTTTACTATTAGATAATTTTGACATTATTTTGCTGTCATGCTCTCCCCAAACTTCTCTATTTCCCTCTCCCTTCTTCTCTCATTACCCCCCCTTCTTCCCCTCTTTCCGTTGCTTTAGATCAATTTGGCATCAAAACAAGGTTACTCACATTCCTTTCATATAGACTTGGCATGACAACTGAAGCACGTCACTAGACCATATAAACTTGTTTGACCCCTTTTAGGGCTGGTCACTGATCTACCCGTTTTAAGGACAGGGTGTGTTCAGATCACATAGACATGTCTGACCAATTTGAGTTGTCCAACCAGGCACCAGCGACATAAAACATTAAACATCTTTGAAAAAATAAGGTCACATTTGATTACTAAAAGAAATAAAATGGATTGAAAAATAAAAGTAAAAATGAGATGATCAAAAAGAATAGTGAACCACATTCATAAAGGAAGAAGATGATTTAGTTCATGGGGATATGAATCATGATTCATGAAATTTTTGGAGAGTGATAATTTCCACGTTTATATTATATATTGATGAGTTTTATCGTACTTACCATGAGGAGAAAAGATGATTTAGTTAATTTTTATGTTGATTTTTTCAATTCAATTCATTTCATTTCTTTCTAATAACCAAACATGACCTAAAAGTAAGGTCAGGAGGTGGAATCTAATAGTTAGGAAAGAAATTTAACCTTGGATGGTTAGAAGCCACCATTAAAACAGTTAGTTTAAAGACTCAAGTGATCTAGAATCTTCACATGCACTCATGTGCTGTCAATTCCCTTTTTTGATATTGAATTTTCCAAAAAATACCATCAACAGTCATACTACATGTTCCCATGAAGTGTTCGAATAAAAATGAGAAAAGGAAAGTTAATTTACTCGTATCTAAAACTACCCACTTTTGGTTTATTTTGTATCTGAATCCAAATCCTATTTGCATATGTAGACATCAAGTTGATGCCACAGTAATACTTCAGTGCCACTCAAAATATCTAGCTGAGAGATTATCACCACGTATTTGCCACTTAATCTCAATAGGGCGGATGGGAGTCGAAAATCCATGCATAATAGCCTTCCATCTCAACACAGCGTATGCAAAGTGCCAACACAAGGGATGACAGAGTAAAACTAACATATTTATCAACAACCTCCTAAAAGCAGTTAAAAGCACATGAATAAGCATATTTCAAAAAAAAAAAAAAGGAAGAAATGAAAAATATAATTAGAAAAAACTCGTAAGATGTTATGTGGATTCCCAATTACCAAAACTAACATAAGAATGACGGACTTCTCCTTACAACGCTGTGTGAAGGTGTCAACAAATATTCGGTAACCAAACAAAAAAACATCAGTGATTTTAGTTTTGAGGATTAAAGTTATCAGGCAGTTCCATGAAACAAAAAGATAAGGATAAGAATTTAAAACGGTAGCGATTTTAAAATTTATATTCATCAATAATCATTGCTGGGAGATAGAATTTTGGCGACAAAGAAAAGTCAACCTGAATGGGATGCAGATGATCGATCAGGGCATCTGTTAAAAGGGCTTTGAATGTGCCCCAGTTCATATTTTGGCATTCTTGCAGAACTTCCTGCATAAAAAAATAATTACCACAAAAATAACCCAGATTGTTTGAAAGCCATTAATTATGGTATGATGGGAAAAATTACAGAGCAACAAAAAAATCTAAAATAAAGTCCTGTAAACACCTGACCATTAGTAACCATAGTAGAAAGAAACTTTTTCCCCTTAATCAAAGAAGTAATTTCATCAAGGAAGAGAAAACAAAGGAGAACGAACTACCATGCAAGCGCAATACTAGAACCAGAACAAAAAGAAATAAAAAATAGCAACTTATACATTCAGCAAAACTGCCAATCCCTCCGGAAAAAAATTGAGTCAAACACCAAAGAGAAACTATTAGAAGATTAGCTCAAGAATTCTTTTAATTTGACACCAATATGGAGATGTCTAAACAATCTTCAAGTGTATATACTATAAGATGTCCTACATTTCTCGTTAAGATATCATGGTCCAAATACACTCTTTTAATAGCTTTGATTTGTTCTTGTTAATTTATATTCTTTCTAAAGAGCTGGTAGCAAGGAACCAACAAGGGTTAGGTCTAACAAAAAAGCTAGTCTCTCATAAAATGGCGAAACAAGATTCGAATCCCCACTGGAAGAGGTGCCCACATTTAGAATCCAATTGTGTCTCGAAAAGGATTGCCTCCAATAAGAAGATATCTGTAAGAAATAAAATAAAAAGCTAGTAGCAAGGAACTAATAATTTAATCCCTTCAAAATAAGTTTTCCATTGTTTTCCCCAGAAGATGATTTGCTTCCTGGCTGTCTTGGATCTCTTTTGCCTTCATTTCCTTTCTTTCTTTTTCTCCACTTTTACACTAGAATAAAACAGGACAGTATTTTAACCCAAAAAAAAGAGAGAGAGACAGAATCTAAGCATCAATTATAAAGGCTGCTCATTTAGATAATAGCATATGTGATACTCACTGATAAAATATCATCAAGATAATAATTAATGAAGCCACAAGCCAAAATTGTACAAGGCTGGCCAATGGACGTTTGAACAAACTAAGCCAGCCCCAGCATCATTAATAAAGAGTTTAACAACTAAACAAGCATGATGCAAAAATAAATTTTAAAATAAGATGTTCCTTACCTCTTTTGTCTTGTCAGTAATGAGCTGGTATATGGAAAGAAGATTGTTACATTCAGGCCTTTCTGGATTGTCAAATTCTAAGCTGTAAGGTTCACCACAAAGTCCAAAAACAGTCACTTTAGAAATAGCCGACAGTGGACTAACAAAGATTAATAAAAAGGGGAGGGGGTGAAGACATTTTAGGGACATAACCTTCAAGTACTAAGATCATCATATCATGATATTGCAAGTAAAACAATGAAAAATACTCACCCAGTGAATGCGTCAGTTTTGCAACGTTTTAACTTGTTTGCTATCAGCTACAAAACAAAACAAAACAAGCTCAGAACAAGTGGGATGAGAGGAAAATCAACAGCTAAATTATGTAGGATAATAGCCAGGATAAACTTCAACATAGGCAATAATAAAAGCATTGCAGAACTGAAAATGTTTGTAATGATGCCTGATTCTATTATGTTAATCAGTAGAGCAAAAACAATTCAAAAGGAGCCCATGTCTGCGTCGGACACTCATATTTGACAACACTAGCACACAACACTTCAAATAACATCAAGACACTTCAAACTTTTTCATATTCTTGCTTTTGTCTCAATATTCATGATTAATTACAAACTTAAGTTATGGATGAAGACTTTAAAGTAGAAGGGTTTCAGCCTAAGTAGGAGTAAGACGAAATATTTGCATTATAATTTTGATAAGAGGTTAGTCAGTAATAATTTAGAAGTGAGATTAGTGGATCAGATCATACCTCAAGTGAAAAAATTTAAATATTGGAAGCAATTGTTCAACATGATAGGGAACTTGATGGGAATTTTGCACATAAGATACAAGTTGGATGATTTAAATAGAAGAGGCCTAAAGGAGTTATTTGTGATTGAAAAGTACTAAATAAATTTAAAAGGAAGTTTTATTGAACTGCTATAAAACTAGTCATGTTATATAGCAGTGAATATTGGGCTTTAAAGGGACAACAAAAGCATAAAGTTAGAGTAGCAAATATGAGAATGTTGAGATGGATGTGTGGGCATACATGAAAAGATAAAGTCTAAATTGGACATATATGAAAAAAATTGGGCTTGGCATCTATTGATAGAAAAATGGTAGAAAACCATTTGAGATGATTTAGAAATATACAAAGAAGGCCGTGGGAGGCACTAGTGAGGAGAGTGAAACTAATAATCTTAAGCCTTATTAAGATAGGGAGAGAAAAACTAAAGAAAACACTTATGGAAGTTATTAAATGAAAACTCTTAGTTAACAATATTTTTAAAAGCTTGGTTAATGACAGAGTATAATGATGTCATGCAATCCCTATAGTTGACCCCACCTATTGGGATTAGGCTTCTTATTGTTGCTGTATTCATGATTTGTAGGCATAAATAAATTAATAACTCCAAGGAATTGGGTCAACCTTCAGGCTAAAGCACCTGTTTCCAGATGAACAAACTTCTCCAACTCTAATGATAACATGGATTAAATCTAATAAGACTTCAAAGAAAAAGTAGAGGCCCTCTGTAATTCCAAATGTAGCTGTGCCATATGAAATTTGTTCTCTTTATTTTAATAAATTTAAAAATAAACCTTTCTTTTCTACCCAGCCCACAACAAAGAGCAAACTAGGGAGACTTTTCAGCACTAGAAAATCATATTGCCAGATGCTTTTGAAAAGCATTGATAAAGAAATCAGTCCAGAAAAAACCAGCCATGGTACACGTCATTTTCCTGCATTTAATGATCTGGACACAGTTAAAATAAAATGTAATCTGATTTCATTTTTGTTGCAGCAGATGAAACGAAAATATTTCATCCTAGAAGTTAAATTGCTTATCAAATACTACTGAAAGATAAAATATTATGCGAAAATATATTTTCAAAAACAGGGAATCACATCTATGTTATCTATTAAAATGGTTGTCAAAAAAATACAGATTTCATTTTATAATATGAGAATTTAACAATCTCATTATTGGCTGAATCACATCTATGTTATCAATATTTACTGATATGGTATGTGATAAACATGATTGCTCCTTCTAACATTACTATCTTACAGGCCACAACAAAATTTCAGAAATAATGGGATGAAAATTTTTTCAACAAGAATTATAAATGAAAAAAATTAAAAAGAATTATAAATCTTAGGTAATGCAGCAAGGCTGACATATAAATTAATACGGCAAGTGAAACTGCACTCGTACTTACATCTTTTGGATCAAGAAGATTGATTCTGGATTGATCAGAAGGTGCAGACTTTGACATCTATAAAACGAAACCACAACAAAAGCCAGAATTCAGAACAAATATATAGGCTTAATGTTAATAGCAAATCTAGCATTTTACTATTTTTAATTAACTGGGAAGAAATCTTCACCTGCGAATCAATTAGCCCCTTCAATTCATAATTTCATAAAAATGCATCATTGTAAAGATTTTATTTTCCCTTTCAACAAGGCAAGAGGGCACAGGAGGGGATAAATAACTGTGAATGTGACTTTGTATGAGGACATAAAATGAACAATAACATTAAAAAATGTGCATAAATCATATTTATATAATTTTTCTAAGTACTGCAAATTTGATCTTGAAGCTTGGGAAGCTCAATCCTAGAAAGAAAAAGAAAAGGAAAAGTAGAAACCTTGGAAAGACCATCAGTTAGTGACATAACTCGGGCTCCAGCTGGAGGTATGAGGGGCTCTGGAACCTGCATTGTAGAAGGCACTGACAGAAAGAATATATTCCAAATATGACTCATTAGCCGGTCCGCCTATGTTTATAACCGGTCCCAAGCCCGGGTAAAGGAGGAGGGTTGTGTTAGGCCATCAACAGCCAATGTAAAAATTTGTTGAATCTATCATGAACATGGACAATAGACGTTATAATGTTAATGCTAGGTCGTTGCCCGTAAGTAACGCGCTGCATGGCTCGAGTACAGTGATAAGTGAGTTAGAGCCGCTGCATCGGCGCCCGGATGTAGTGTTAAATGAGCAAGGGCTACCGCGTCATTCTGGACGCACGCGGCTAAAGAAGTTAGTCCATAAGAGCAAAATTAGATTTGGTACTTGGAATGTTGGGACATTAAATTGTAAATCTGTAGAGGTTGTAGGGGTTATGATTCAAAGGAAAATCAATATCCTTTGCTTGCAAGAAACAAAATGGCGTGGAGAAGGAGCTAAGGATATTCAAGGTTTCAAACTTTGGTATACAGGAAAAGTAAGTGCACGCAATGGAGTAGGCATCATTATAGATAAGGAGTGGAAGAAGAACGTTGTAGAAGTTAGCAGAATTGGAGACAGAATTATTTCTTTAAAAATGATAATTGGACGTGAGACTGTTAATATTGTTAGCGCTTATGCGCCGCAAGTCGGGACAGAAGCCAGTCTTAAGGAATTATTTTGGGAGGATCTGGAGGGGTTGATTCGACACATACCACAGAGTGAAAAGATTTTTATTGGAGGAGACTTTAATGGGCATGTCGGGAGGGAAGCTGGTCAGTATGCGAGGGTGCATGGTGGTTTTGGTTTTGGAGAGCTAAACAATGAAGGGCAAACTCTTCTTGATTTCTCATTGGCGTATGATTTTAAGATTGCCAACACTTGTTTCAAGAAGAGAGATGAGCATCTCATCACTTACAAAAGTGGAGCCTCAAGGTCGCAGATTGATTTTCTTTTGGTTAGGAACACAGATAGAAAACTTTGTAAAAATTGTAAGGTGATCCCTGGAGATGCTGTAACGACACAACATAGGGTCCTAGTCCTTGATGTGTGTATTATGAGTAAAATCCAAAAACATCGACAAGTAGTAACACCAAAGATTAGATGGTGGCAATTAAAAGGTGAGAAGCAAGATATTTTCAAGCGAAATCTTTTGGATAAAGGAATTTGGGATTCTCAGGGAAGTGCTAACATCATATGGGAGGATATGGCTAAAAAGATACGGGAGGTTGCAAAAGTAGTTTTGGGAGAATCGAAAGGTTCTGGTCCGAGAGATAAGGAGTCTTGGTGGTGGAATAATAGTGTACAGGACAAAATCAAGTATAAGAAGAACTGTTTTAAAGCCATACATTTGTGTAACAATGAGGAAAATTGAGAGAGGTACCGTATGGCTAAGAAGGAAACTAAGAGAGCTGTGGGTGAAGCTCGTTCCAAAGCTTTTGAAGAATTTTATAAGAACCTTGAGACGAAGGAAGGAGAGCAAAATATTTATAAGATTGCCAAGAGTAGGGAAAGAAAATCAAGAGATCTAGAACAGGTAAGGTGTATTAAGGATGAAGAGGGAAGAATTTTAGTTACAGATGATGAAATTAAAAATAGATGGGAGACTTATTTTTCTAAACTTTTCAATGATGGAGAGGATTCATCTAGTAACTTGGAGGATTTAGTAACTGGTGAAGGAGAACAAAATTTGTCATTCTATCGAAAAATACGTGATAAGGAGGTAAAGGAAGCTCTTAAGAAAATGGCAAATGGTAGAGCTAACGGACCTGATTGTATATCTATCGAAGTGTGGAAATGTTTAGGTGAAGAAGGGGTGAGATGGTTAACTAAGTTATTTAATGTGATTTTACGGTCCAAGAAAATGCCTGATGAGTGGAGGAGAAGTACATTAATTCCTATTTATAAAAATAAAGGAGATATTCAGAATTGTACTAACTATAGAGGGATTAAACTCATGAGCCACACAATGAAATTGTGGGAGAAAGTAATTGAGCACAGGTTGAGATTGGAGACAAGTATTTCTGAGAATCAATTTGGTTTTATGCCAGGTAGATCAACTACAGAGGCAATTTATCTACTAAGGGGATTAATGGAAAAGTATCGTTGTAAAGATAAAGATCTACACATGGTTTTTATTGATTTGGAAAAAGCTTATGACCGTATACCAAGAGAAGTGCTTTGGAAAGCGTTGGAAAAAAAGGGAGTACGGATTGCTTATATTAAAGCCATACAAGATATGTATGAGGGGGTAAAAACTAGTATAAGAACGCCTAGTGGTCAAACAAAGGATTTTCCTATAAAGATTGGACTACATCAGGGATCATCTCTGAGTCCTTATTTGTTCAACTTGATTTTAAATGTTTTGACGGAACATATTCAAGAGGAAATCCCGAAATGTATGCTCTTCGCGGATGATATAGTTCTTATAGCAGAGACAAGAGAAGAGGTTAATTGCAAACTTGAGTTATGGAGGAGGACATTGGAGTCGAAAGGTTTTCGTCTGAGTAGAAGTAAGACGGAATATTTATATTGTAAATTTGGTAAAGGACTATTCGAAAATAATTTGGAAGTGAAATTGGGAGATCAAATCATACCTCAAGTGGAAAAGTTTAGATATTTGGGAGCCATTATTCAAAATGATGGCGAAATCAGTGGAGATATTTCACATAGAATTCAAGCTGGGTGGTTTAATTAGAGAAAAGCTAAAGGAGTTATTTGTGACCGTAAGGTGCCTAATAAACTTAAAGGAAAGTTTTATCGTACTGCTATCAGACCAGCAATGTTATATAGTAGTGAATGCTGGGCTCTAACGGGACAGCAAGAGCATAAAGTTGGAGTAGCTGAGATGAGAATGTTACGATGGATGTGCGGACATACACGTAAAGATAAAATTCAAAATGAGCACATACGTGAAAAAGTGAGGGTGGCACCTATTGAGGAAAAAATGGTAGAAAATCGGTTGAGATGGTTTGGGCATGTACAAAGAAGACCAAGGGAGGCACCAGTGAGAAGAGTGGAACATATAACTTTGAGTCCGATTAAGAGAGGTAGAGGAAGGCCTAAGAGAACACTCTTGGAAGTTGTTGAACGTGATCTCTTAATTAATAATATTTCTAAAAGCTTAATAAATGATAGAGCACAATGGCGTCTTGCAATCCATGTAGCCGACCCCACCTAGTGGGATAAAGGCTTGTTGTTGTTGTTGTTGTATGACTCATTAGCACTTGTTAATGAGTGGATATAGCTTACCTTAAATATGGAACCACCTCGGCTGTCACAAAAATAGAGGGGTCATTCTGACAAGTCATAAGGTGCCATTTATGTCCACTTTAAAAGATAATACCTCTTACCCGCCTAACTTCTTCCACTTCCTTCCTCCATATAAATAATTAACACGTTCAGCCAATTCACGGGTTAATTCCAAATGCTGCTTTTGATCTTCACCAACTGGGACAAAGTCTGACTGCAAAATCAAGCTGCAATTCATAAGGCTTGTACGTATTCAAGATAATATCAATCCACCATTTAGGGAAAAAAAACCCAAATAAGACCTAGAAAAACAAGAAGTTCGAAAAATTACATAGAAAAGCTAAAGTCACAAATAAGTATTACAGGTACATTAAATTGGTATTTAAACTTTCACTTGTAGCTTGATGTGTAATCCATAAAAGAAATATTAAAGATTAGTTAATTAGTAGTTAGATAGTTGGGTGGTTAGGTTTTGTCAGAATAAGAGCATAAGGGAGCTTATATAAAGGGTCCTATATGACTGAGATTATGCTTAATGTGAAAAAACCCAGAAATATATTCAGTTTTCTCTCTACCTCTGTTTCCTTTTTCTGTCTTCTCTCTCATCTCTCATATTTCTTTCTTATTTTCCTTCGTTTTCTATCCTGCTTCTCTCTCTTCGTCTCCTTCTACCATATCAGTGGTATCAAAGCCTATCTTTCCTACCTTATATGTCCATAACCCACTCCCAAACAACATTAAAGAAGATGGCATTCTCATATAACATATCACACGTACCAAGCAAAGGGAGAGATGCGAAAACAGTAGCTGGAGGTAATGGGTCTCATTTTATTAAGGGTAAGACTGATCTTTTACTTGAATACCATTCTTTTTCATTGATAAACGGATCTACTTCCTCTGTTTTCTCGATGGCAAGTTCCTTTTCAAACCCTAATTCAAAAATCTTAAAGAAATTAAACTAAGAGGAGGTTGATGGTCTTCAGTCAAAGAATATTTGTTTCTCTTGTCACAAAACATTCTTTAAGGGTCATAGATGTTCCCCAACTCAGAAAGTCCAGACACAACTCATTCTCGAGCCTGAATCTGAAGAAGCCATCGCAGAAGATACTGAGCAGGTGTTACGTGGTCAAAGAAGTCCTAGTGACGGCAAAGGGGCTTCTGGATAAAGGATGGTTGAATTCTGCTTTTTTTTTTTTCCTTTGTGTCAACCCTTGAGGTCAAGGGTTTTTTTTTTTCCACCAAAGGGTGGAGTATTGATGCACAATTCATAAAAGAAATATTAAAGATTAGTTAGTAGTTAGATAGTTGGGTCGTTAGGTTTTGTTAGAATAAGAGCGTAAGATAGGGCCTATATAAAAGGTCCTATATGACTCAGGTTATGCTTAATGTGAAAAAACCCAGAAATATATTCAGTTCTCTCTCTACTTTTGTTTTTCTTCTCTACTTTTGTTTTCTTTTTCCCTCCTCTCTCTCATCTCTCGTCTTTCTTTCTTATTTTTCTCTGTTTTCTATACTTCTTCTCTCTCTTCATCTCCTTCTACTGCATCATAGCTCCATAAAAAAGAAAAAAAATTGACAACCATCCAGACAGACATATTAGAGACAGAGGCACAGAAAGGCAGAGCACTGGAAACCACCTGATATAGAAGAATATCAGCAGCCATTAGAACAGGATATGTCAAAAGAGCGACCCCAACATTTTCATCTCCCTACAAGTGTGATTCAAAAAGAAATATAGGTTCATGATAAGTAAAAAGACTCAGAACTGAATATAAAGAACTAAAGAATAAAGAAAGGTCGACTAAAGAAATAGCAAAGGCTAAGTACAAGATACAAATTGTAAACGCCAAGTACTAATGGAAAAACTGAATCCCCCAATTCTCTCTGTTTTTTTTTTTTTTGGCAGAAAGTGGTCATCATATTCTCCAAATCGCATGGCTTTGGCATCCAAGCAGAAACAGCTTCCTTCAACACAGAGCATAAGTAAAAGAAAACTATTTTTTCTTTCTTTTCTTTTCCTTTTTTTTTTTCACGCGAAGGCTTTGAAATTAAGCACTGAAAAGCTGTCGATACCCAAAAAACTGTGGGACAAACTCATGTTCTTGATTATAAAGCAAAATTTTCTTTCCATTTTTCCTTTTCCCATTTTATGAATAGGCTTTGATTTTCACCTTACCAAAAAGATATGAAACAAGAAAGTCAAAGTTTTTTCTTTTTCATTCCCCCCCCCCCAAAAAAGGGTGAACTCTGTCCAATGTGCAAATCACCTATAACTTCAGAAGAAAATAAATGTTCTTGTAGACTGTAGATTACGACTCTAACTTTGACTGCACCTCCATAAATAAGGGAAATCGTTATCGAAGGAAGTCAAAAATTATAAAATTAAGGAAAACAATTATATGCAGTTCTTTATATCTTTGCCATTAGGTTCCTTAACGAGTACGCAACAAGTATATGATTTTTCAAAACGTGTATTTCCCCAATTAAAACACGTGCTTGCCCTGTTATAATTAGAGAATCATGCATGTCGTAATTTGGTGAATAACATGATAAAAAAATATGAGAAACTACATTTAAGTCCAATCCTAAAGTTATAATTAGAAGGAAATTGAAAATGAAAAGAGGGAATTCATACAGCTAGGCACACACCTCCTTGCGGGATTTCTCTTTAAACTGAATCATTCTGTACAGCCAACCAATTGGTGTGGCAGAACTTAGCAGCCACATCAATTCTACATGTGCACGAACATGGGATTGCACAAATACAGATGCCTGCATAATTGTAATGATATTTCTAGCAAAAATGCACATTTCTAAAAAAAGTTGCAAAGAACAGAGAAGATTACTAAATACCTTTGATGTATCAACACCACATGCCAGATAAATGGCTGCTGTCTCCCTTGTTGTCCTAGATAATTGTTGTGTGTCATATGGTAATGTGATCTGCATCATTACAAGAAAACAGAATACCATCTATAATTAGTAATACATTACATCTGAAAAGTAACAGATTAAGGTCCATGTTCCACCCCACTGACCAATATAATTAGCCTCAATTATGAATTTCATTGGGCTATTCAGCCTCAAGGGGGTGTTTGATACCAATATCACATGAAACTGATCATAAGGGTAATGTGCATTATTCCCACAAACAGCAAAAGATACAATGTCAAGTCCACTGTTGGGGTAACACAAAACCAACTAAAGCTCAAAAGCAGCACAGACAGATAAAGTAAAAATCATCAATTACACAATCCTTTTTTCAACGAATAGTGTTGCGCCTATTTAGCTATACTCAAAATGTGAATGCGAGCAGGAATGAGTCCATTTTCCAAAATAACAAAAGTAAGAGATAGTTCAACGTCCATCTAAAGATTGAAATCACTTTTGATCAATCTCAAATGATCTTATCAAAATATTTGCAAAGCTCATAATGACAATAGTTGGGAGCATATTTGCTATCTACTATAAATGATATTCAGGAAGAGATTTTCCACTTTATCTGAACTTACATGAACTCAGAGCTGTAATTCTAACAACAAAATGAGAAAAAAAAAATTACAGCATCACCTAAAACTTTAAAAGCTTATGTAGTAGAAGAAATATGGAAATACCGCATGCAGGTCCACGATGAAGTAAAGTGTATCATATGTATTCTGCATAATTAAAGAAATATCATAAATTAGCAAGTCACATAAAATCCTTGAATCAAATCAATCAATTTCTGTTTCATGCTAAAGTCAATTAACACTTGTATGCAACCAATGAACTCTTGTTTTCTAAGTGACAGCCATCCCATTATAGCTTGGGGGTGAGGAACGACCAACAGCTAGGAATAAATGAGTCCTTGATTAGCAATCTCCACAATCTTTACCCATAGGAACTCAAATTGAGAATCCAAGCAAACAACAGCTGTGGATTCACTATTGCAATTCTCTTATCAATGATCTAAATTTTTCACTAGATATACCACTGATTTACAACACAAAATATACAAATGGACATGTCTGTCAATGGCCAGAAAAATCCTAATCAGCCATATGGGGCACCGACCAGACATTCATTTGGCTCTTAGCAAGTTCAGTTGGGCGTGCTATTGTTCTACACATGTGTAGATAGCAATATGTAAGTATTTTGTAAGTCAATTCCTTCAGCCTTAGCTTTCAATGCTAGAGGAACTAAAACATGCCAGGCTAGTAATGGATTAGAAGTGGCTTTTTGATACCTAAGCTGCTCAGCACATATATGAGGGATGAAAGAGTAAAAGATCAGATTTATGAAAGCTAAAAGTCAATTCCATCGATTTTATTTGGTCTTGCAACTTATACCAACGCCCGTTTAAAAGAATAATTATATACAAGTTCATGTTTGAGGTTATTCACTTTGCAACAATATCAAGAAAGAAGATCAACTCATCAACAACCTGAAGTCCAATCCAATTCTTTATGGCACCGAGATAGTTCCCAAGGTGAATAGACCCTGTAGGTTGAACTCCTGAAACTACCCGTTTCCTGTCAAAGAGAAGTTAATAAACATATGTTGAAAAGGTGCATTCCGATTCCAATATAAAGTACAGCAAAAGACAACAAAAATCTGCACACGAGCGCCGAGATAATTACAGAATACAAACTCTTGACGAAGTAATGTTATACTGTCAATCTAAGTAGCTGGCATCTAGGAACAGTGTACATGTATTCCCAACACTTGCTCCAGTAGTCCAGTATACGAATCATAATGTATCAATAGCGAGACCCCACCATATTGATCAATGGTATAAGGGATCAAGTATGACCAAAAATACAAAAAGACAAGTTTTTTGGACTCAATAAGCACTGAATGTTAGAAGAATTAAGTCGTGATTACTTTACAGAGGTCGGAGAAGTCTCTGAAGCAGATACAATGCTAGAATAACAGCGGACGCACGCTCCACTGAGTATAAGTGGTCGGTGAGAACGAAGAAGGTTCCTGGCAGTGGCCTTCGAGAACCTCGGTCCAATACACGACCTGCTGATTGCAATATATATGAGAAAATAAAAGCCACATTTCTAAGCTTATGAAGAAAGAAGAATACAATGAGGATAGAAGAGTGTCGGTGCGTACAGCGAAGGAGCAAAGTGCGGAGACGAAGATGAGAGAATCAGGATTTGAGAAAGAAACGCGCGACCCATCTTACTTCAACGGCCGTCTTCTGCTGAGTTTTATCGAAATGCACCTCACGACTGCGAGAGACCTTTGGTTTTGATCAAACTATACGACAGTACCCGTAATCACGTCCAAGGATGCGATGTTCTTCCGAAGGCTGGTATACTACAAGTCGTTTGGAGATATTGCTTTCCCAATGCCAATGGGTTCTTAGCCATTTAAAATTTTGAAGTATTTTAAACTTTCATCCTTTAAATTTGGATTTATACTATTTTAAAAATCAAATCCCGTTTAAGACATGATTAAAAAATGCAAAGGAATAACCTTAAAATATTAAATGAAAAAGAGCGGCTCTAATATAAATTGGTAGTTAAATATTGCATTAAAATTTTAAAATAATTAAGAAAATAATCATAAATTAAAGATTAAAATAATAGTTTAGCCTTTTGTTTCTGATAATAATGGCGTGTCTCGTGATGATGCACCGATTTAAAAGCCTCAAACATCTACATATTATTTAAGGTAAAAAAAATCTACATATTAAAAGATTGTCTAAATACAAATCTTGGTTTAAGTCCCAACAAAAAAAAAAAAAAAACTTGTCTTAAGAGTTGTCCTTGCAAAAGCAATGATATATAGGAGTATATAGTGTATCTAAAATTCCATCTAGAATAGATAGGATATCGTACACTGTAAAGGAAGAAACCGTACGAATATACTCGTAGTAAAGCTATCCCATTACAATAGCATGAAATTACTAATTGGGTAACAACTTCTTCTTATTGGCCATTGACTCGTACATTGGGAACCAAACATTCAAATTTCGCTGCAGAATATAGAAATATTTCTTCCAAATACAATAACAAAAAATAAAAGAGAATTGACCACTTTCCTAATGTATAAAGAGTTCCAATAACAATGTCTAGTAAGTCAGCAATTTGCTTCCTTTAAAAGCTCACAGATGCCGCGTGATACAGATCAAAACTTTCAAAGGTAGCTTCGGTAGGCTGGGCTGTACATACAGCCCTCTGCATATTTGACAAGATCCTTAGGTCGAGGGAGATGAGAAGCCAAACCTATCCACCAAAAAAAAAAAAAAAAAGAAGGGCAAAAGAAAAGAAAGAAAAATAAGTAAAAATGAGGAAGGGGCAAAAACTATAAACGGGCCAGCGTTCTCAGGATTGAACGCACGAAGAACAGACTTACCAAGTTCATATGCCTTGGCTGCAACATTAGCAGCAATGTGGGCTGATATCTTCCTTATGTTAGTGAAAGGAGGGTAAATCAGCCCCTTATCATAGTTTTCCTGAGCCACTTGTGCAGCCAGAGCTTCCGCTGCACCAGAAGATGTAATGTTTAATGATTGATCAATAAAAATAATCCATCATTCTAAACAGCTTCATTCAGATTATATGAAAGCAAATTGCCATATTTCTCATCTTTGTACTTACAGGCTGCCAAGAGCATCTCATCATGCACCCGGATTGCGCCGGAGATGATCAAACCCAAGCCAAAACCAGGAAATATGTATGCATTGTTGGCCTGAATGTCATTGTAAGAAGATGTGAGCCACTTTGGTTAAGGTATCAGGTATGCATGTTGCATGATAAAATACTTTGAAGGTTGCATGATAAAACCTGTCCAGGCACAAAAACTTTTCCTCCATATTCAACTAGGTCGAATGGGCTTCCACTAGCAAAGATTGCTCGACCCTGCAAATTAAAGGTGGATTTTCCGTTTTATCTGATACAATAGCCTTAATCTGCAAAGTAATGTTTAGTGGACTATTGTGCAAAGGAAAAATGGAGGGGCGGTAAAAAGTTACCTTGCTCCATGTATAAGCTTCTTCAGCTGTGCACTCAGATTGTGAAGTTGGGTTGGACAGAGCAAGAATGAGTGGTTTCTAAATGCAAATAAATATTTTTAATCATTAATGCCTCATAATCTTCTCAATTCCCGTAAGTTAACGAAGTTATTACTAGAGGAAAGTGTGAAGAACCTCATTGAAGGATGACATGGCTTCAACCACCTCCTTTGTAAATGTCTTTCCTACTCCAGATGATCCGATCAAAACCGTTGGCTTGATTGCCTGTAGGAGTCAATTGTAAGCATTTTGTATGAAATATGATGGGAAAGAAAAATCTTATATGGTACAGAAACTAAATCCGAGCCACTTTTCTGACCTTGACAGCATCTAGAAGTCCCTTTACAGGTTCATGTTCATGAGCCCAAGGCTTTTTGAAGTGCTGAAGCGATTCCATACGAGACTTAACAATCAGTCCCTGAGAAAGGAGGGGCTCGTTGTGAATGACAGTTATTAGGAGAAGGAAATTAAGTAATAAAGCATGTCAATACCCCTTGATTACCTTGGAATCCACTAGCCAAATTTTCTTACGAGTCTCCTCCAATGGAGATTTTGTCTGGCCAAGAATATCGATGGTCAGAAAGAGTTAACATAAACACTGCTAATCACAGTAAACTTTTCAAGTTAATAATAATACCTTCTTTGAAACCTCGAGAGCTATCAGCTCCGCTATCCCAGTTCCAGCCTTCAACAGCCAAAAGATCGCAAGTGGGAAATAAAACCATCAATTTAGAAATGTGTGAGTGTGTACATGTATGGATGACATTTTTTTCCTTTCTTTTTTCCTCTATTACAGAAGGTGTTGAAATGGTAACATGTAAATAAGGAAGAGGTTTATTAGGCTAACCTCTCCAGCACCTAGGAATAAGAAGGTGTGATCAGCTAGGGTTCCCCCCACTAATTTCAGGGAAGCAAGCAGTCCTGCTAATACCACAGATGCTGTACCCTGAATTAAACCGAAAATCAAAGTCAATCACTCATAAATTTAAAAAGGGGCTGTGCATGAAATCACTAGTTGTCTTTTATGTACCTGTATATCATCATTAAAGACAAGATGAGATGAGTTGTATTTTGCCAGCAGGTTAAAAGCATTATGATTCGCAAAATCTTCGAACTGAAAAAGAACGATAAATGTTGACAAAACAATATAATCAAGCAAAGATTCGTTCAAAAAAAATATAATCAAGCAAAGAAAAGAAACGCCAAATTAACATGTTGGAGCAGATCTGTAACCTGTATCAAGACTTTCTCCCCGTAGTTCTGTTTAACAGCGTGCATGAACTCATCTAGGAGTTCTTCATATTCCTAAACCACAATTAACATATGTCATGTTAATATTTATTCGAATACTTCTTACTCCACATAGGGATAAAAACAATTGAACAGTGCATTGAGAGAGAGAGAGAGAGAGAAGTAGCCAGACCTTCCCCGTTGCCCTCTTTTGCCTAAGCCCAATGTAGAAGTCATCCTTCAGCAACTTCTCATTGTTTGTACCAACATCAATAGTTATTGGTAAGCACTGTAAATTATAGATCCATATTGAGAGTTAGAAGAAAGTTTCAAACAAGGGAAACAGGAAACAATCTCATATGCTAGTAGTCCATACTGCTGAAGGGCGAACACCTCCTAATGCTGTATAGAGAGAGAGTTTCCCAACAGGAATGCCCATGCCCTATCAGAAAAGTTAAAACAATTATGTCAGCTGAGAAAAGATTCTGAAAATTAGACAGAAATACGAACAAGATCAATAGATACCTGGCAACCAAGATCTCCAAGTCCCAAAATACGCTCACCATCAGTCACAACAATAACTTGAATGTTCTTTTCTCCCCAATTTTTCAATACTTCAGCAATCTTGCCTCTGAAGAACTCGATCACTCAGTATTTTCTGAAATTATAAGCAGGGAGGAAACAAAGAAAGAAAGAGGAGTAGCGTGAAAAAGCATACTTCTCCTTTAAACTGATATAGAGACCCTGAGGACGCCTAAAAATGCTTCCATATTTCTGGCAGGCTTCTCCAACCGTAGGAGTGTAAACAATAGGGAGCAGTTCCTCAACATTGTCGATCAAAAGCTTGTAAAACAGCCTTTCATTTCTCTCCTGTTAGAATAGAAACAGTGAGAGAAGGTGATAAATTTGATCCTACCATGCAACAACCAAATAAAACTTGTTAGGTGGAAAAATGGCCATAAGAGCAAGAAGCCAGCTAGCACCTGAAGATCCATCAAGGCCATGTATCTATGCAGAGGAACATCATACTGGCTAAGATTATGCATCAACCTCTTCTCCTGTTTAACAATATTAATAACAAGGGTAATTAGCCAGAAGGAAAATGTAAATAATAGCGCAAGAGCCGAGACCAAGAGAAAAATTCATGTAAACTTGGCAACGTAAGTAACCTGAAGCTCTTGAGAGAGGATAGCTGGAGGCAAAAGGCCACGCAGGTAATGAGCATCTCTTTCTTTCTCAGTGAAGGCAAGTCCTTTGTTGTAGCGTGGCTCACGCAGCAAGGCGCATCCACTGTAACACGAAACATACTTTATTAGCACTTATTTTATATTTTTTGATTCCTTCGGTCTCTCTTTTGTTTTTTATCTACCTAGCCTAGATCCCAAAAGTGAAAACAACGGAATTCATCGAAACTTGGATTGGAAGAAAAACGAGTTGATTTTTTTACATTCTCAAACGAAGTAGACGAGATCAAAATCAAGTCTAGCCAAAACTTAAATTCCCGACAAATAATAAGATCATGTAAGAGGTGAAAGCACAGACCCAAAAACGGAGATCAAAGACTAAAATATTAGTAGAATCGACAGAAACGGATGCAGCATTCTTGTCTCTTTTTGAACATGCCATCATCCTTCTTCATAGCTTAGAAAATAAAATATAAAAACGAAACTCATGGCCTGCTGCCGCCTCACCTGGCCACAGAAGAAGTCCAGGGAGTGATAGGCTGATCCTCCGTGGCACTATCCTCGCCGTACAAGTCCCGAACACCAACACCGTGTCCGTGACCTTCCAGGCCATCCACTGAAACGCCCCCGTTTCTCGTCTCCTTCAAAGTGCTCGACATTAATGCCGCGAATTTTCTCCCGTCTCTCCCGCACAAAACCTGTTTCTGCAATAACAAGTACTTCACAGTGAGACTTGCCAAACTGAACTGTAATGCAAAAACCACTCGCACACAAATACCAAAATGTGGAAAATTCTCAGACGGAATAGTGGTATACAGCTTCAAAAACAAAGGATTGTTCACCTCCTTCAGGCGTTGCACAAAACAAAGCTTATGAAAAACGAATAAGCAGCGATGGTTTGGCAAAGCAGACCACAAACTTATATATATATATATATATATATATAGATTTCAACGTCAAAACGGTTAGAACGTGGACTGGCAGTGGCACGTGGAGCATTTGGTCTAACCAAATCGAAGCAGGAATTATTGTTGGTAGGATGAAATGAATGATTCACCCTCTTCGAAAGCTCTAGTTTTTTTTTTTTTTTTGGTTGAAGTTGGAAAGATGTGGATAAAAAAAATGGTGGGTATTACCAGAACAGTGCCTTTGCGACTGTTCAGCGACATCATAGTGGAGGGACGCGGAAGGCGTGTAGATTTTCCGCGTCTTGTGAAAGTCAATCTTGCACAGCTAATCGGGTTCCCTTCTAAGCCAAGATGAGAAACGAGAAATCAAATAATGGGAAGAAGACTTGACATTCTGGAAAGCTGTACTATTCTTACCTATACTTTGCCCGTATATTGAAATTTTTTGTTACTATCATTTTTTTTTGTGAATAAATAAATAAATATATATATATATATATATATAATTGTCGAGGCATAATGCCAAAATATACTCTTGAAATTAAAATTTTAAAATCCGTGAACTTGCTTTTTCTTTTTTAAATTGCTGGTGTGATGAAGCAGCCAATCGTGATCCGTGGCCATGGGAAGATTATATCCTCTTCAGGCCGCGAACATGCGCACGTCTGTGGTCAGAAACAGGCGTTAAATGACGCTTCTTTGCCTTTTTTTTTTTAAAATAAATTTTTACCTTCATTCTATGAGTTTGATTCATGGTTACACATTTTGATCAGCAAGGTAATTTCATCTAAGGACCACAGATATGATTTAATTACTAGAAAATCCCAAAAAAATTAAAATTTTAATTCAATTCAAAAAGATTAAAGTGGAAATAATTTTAATAATAAAAAGATTTAACATTTGAGTTATAAATTACATCAATTTATCAGACAATCAGCAATATTAATTATTAAATTATTAATTTTATTTATTAATTTACTAACATAAGTTGCAAACAGACATAAGTTACAATTTATGTCTATTTCCAACTTACAAAAGATCTAAAATTTGAGTTGTAAATTACATTAGTTTATCAGACAATTAGTAACATTAATTGTTAACATATGTTTGTTTACAACTTATGTTAATAAATTAACAAGTAAAGTGAGTAATTTAACAATTAATATTGCTGTTTGTAATTGAACAATTAACATTTAAATCTTGTGTAATTATTGATAGATTAATTCATGTAATTTACAACTTATATTTGTAATTAATAAATAAAATAAAAAAATTAATAACTAATTATTCTGTATTTTGGATAAAATTAATAAGTAAATGGTACTTTAGTCTTTTCACTATTGAAATTATTTCCCTTCAGTCCTCCTGTACTAAACTGAAATTTTAAATTTTTTTGAGACTCATTAATAATTAAGTCATAATCATGATGTTTAGTTGAAATTCTCCCTTGATCAACCACTACTTTTTTCCACGATATTGTTGGATGATGAAAAGTTGTTGAGTTAGCTCCAACTTATTTTGTTCTCTCTGTTTGAGTAATGTATTATCTTTTTATTAAAAGAAAATCCTGGTTACACACACATGTAGAATATGCGCTGGCACAAGTCAATAGGAAATTGCTAATTTCATAAATGAGTTTGACAAGAAGAACAATGTTTGGATGACCATAAGCAGTAATGTAGCCACGTTTAACCCAGGGGCAGATGTACCCCTCAACTGGGAGCAATCAATATGTGTGATGAGGGAAAGAGGGTTTAAACACTGAAAGCCATGCCACATAGGAAAAAAAATCTGAAATTTTGCACCTCACATGATTTGTCTGCTACATTATGTTTGACAAAAAAAGTCACTTAACTTGCAATAATCACATCATTTATATTCAGTTTACAAAAGTACTATTTATTTTATATTAAAAATATAAATACTTCTTTTTTTTAATATTTTGCACACCTTACACTTATCATTTGAAAGCCACCTAATCTTGATTTATTTCTAAATATACTTTATTTAAATAGGCTTTTCATATATACTATATATGTCTGTGTTTTAAATCTCATAACCTAATAAACTTTAAGCGTAAATTGTAAACTCCCTAACTTGAATATGTCATTATTTATTTTTATTTTACATATATCAAATAAGAAATCTTCACAACAATTTTTTAAATTATTTTTTTACCTCATATTCAATGTTTTTTAAAACATGAAATCACAACTACAAGATATAAAATAAAATAATTAATTATTAAAATTTATTTTTAAATTATACTGCACCTCCTAAGTTAGAGTCCTAGCTCTACCATTGACCATAACTATTTTTACTATAACCAACACTCGTCGATAGCTATTAGTGTAACACATCAAATTTTTTTTTTATATAATTTAACTCAACCATAGTTGGGTTACAGCCATCCAACACATTTTTATATCAATAATTTCAATATAAAATATTTTATAATTGGCTTCAACTCACACACTATAACATTTCAGATAAATTTTTACCTCCCACATGCTATTAGGCTAAATCACATTTGTCCATCCTTATACTCCTAACAAGTAAACTAAATCACATTTGTCCATCCTTATACTCCCAACAAGTAAAATAAGCAATTTAATCAATTTTCAACACAAGCCAGTTATCTGGCCTTATAATTATGCCAATTTAATCAATCCAAAATAAACCAAATATTAAAATTACAGTCATCCAAATTGTACCAAAAAATAAAAATAGTTTGAAAGGCATGATTACATTTATATATTCATATAATTGATAATAAATAAAAAGCCCTAGTATTAGCAATATAACACATTATAAATCATAAATTAAATACCCAAAAGAGATGGTGGATCTATACCACTAAGCCTCTGGGACTCCTCCACGTGTAACTCGTGGCTCTTCTCCTGAAAATTGTTAACCACATAATGAGACTCAAAAGTCCCAGTAACCAAAGCCAATTTATGATAGTGTATACAAACAGTTAAGTGTGTGCTTACTAAGTGAGAATTAAAATTAATATAATTTCAACAAATATAAGAAATATTACAATACACACAAACAACCATCCTTATATCCCTCCATTAACCTCGAGTCGTAGCCCTCACTCGATGCTAAATTATCCGGCCAAAGGTAGATTAGCCCGAGCCCTTGCAAGCCACCTATTGAGCTCCAATAGGGGCGTACCACGTGGCACATAAATACAACAACAATAGCAAGTCTCCCAACACCTCCCACAATAATTAAACAAATTCATAATAATATTACATAATTTTATAATATTATAAAATTCATAATTTTCTCAATAATCACCCAATTAATATGGAGTAACACAAATCACAAATTAAAAGCATGATTACCTTATGGCTTTTTTAATAAATTCCTTAAAATTTCTCTCTCACCACAATCTTCACCAGTAATACAATCTACAAATAACATATTATTTATAAATATTAGTTTTAATTTTTGAAACTAATAAAATAATTCTAATAATAGAATTAAAAAATATAACATAATTTCTAATCTCAATCTTAATACAAATTTAAAGTTAATACTATTAAGTAAAATTTTTAACTCCTCTTTTAATTATCAATAAACATTAATAATCTAAAAAAATTAGCTTCTAAACTAATTTCTATTATCAAAATTTTCTTTTTATTTCATAAATTCGTACCTAAAATACTCAAAAATTAAAATTGAGTCTCTAGCTTAGAATCATAATCCTATAACCATATAATTCATTTTTCATTCCAAATAATCATCTAAACCTCAATAAATCAACATATATTTTTCAGATCTAGTTTAGAATTTGATCCATAAGCCATAAATTCAAAAATCATCAACAAATTTATACTCTAAAACATTTATTATACTACTGACAACCTCAAAAACTATATTTATTTAACATAAATTCATCCCTCTTCCAGATCTTAAATTTTCTACCACTACAAACTCAGAAACTAAAGAAGAAGGATGACTAAGAAAATTTTTAGAACACTTATTTAGTCTTGAAAAGCTTAAAATTACACTCTAAATATTCTATTAAAAACTCTTACCTTAAAAACCCAACCCGGCGAAATTGCGCACCGTCGCCCCCTCTATTTGCGCATGAAGAGAAATGAAAAAGGAAAGAGAAATGAAGAAACGAAGAAGAAGGGATGGGTTTTTTAAAAAAAATACTGTGGGTCCCACATTTTTTTTAATTATTTCCTCTCTCTTCTTTTTTTTATTATTATTATATAAATATAATCATTGCACCGGGGAAGAGCACCGAAAGCCGTTTTGTTCTCTTCTTACTTTCCTTCTTTCTCATACCTTTTTTTTATTATAATAATAATAATAATAATATTTTAATAATAATATTTTTTTTATTATTTTTTTTAATTTAGAATTATATCCTAAGTTAGATTTAATAATCATCTCCTACTAATTTGCTTACCTCTAAATATTTTTAAAAATTTTTATTTACCGAAAATTAACTATTAAAAGTTAAATTGGGATGTTACAATTAGCTTTCTTGATGATTAATAAACAAGTTGTTTGGAAGGGGATCATATTTTCCCAAAATAACCGAAGAAGATGAAACGGAATGTGACAAGTAGTTATACTGCAATAAAATGAGAAATAAATTTGTTGAGAAAAATTTTAATGCTGAGTCGCTTACCTTTAATACTTTGTTTTCCATTTCTTGAACGTGAAAAGGAGTGCTCTAAGTTGGGATTTAATTTTCAGCCACCTTTCATGGAATATCTCTTTTAGACCTGACATGCCTTTAAAACACCACTTATAGTAGTTGATGCTAGTTGAACCAATACCGAAAATTACGCAAGTCATAGATCTATTACAGCATAATCGTCAAGACTAGAATTGAGAACTTCTTCAATAGTTGTTTTCCCTTAAACGTCAACTAGCCATTTTTAGCACCTTGCTTTCACTATTGGAGTTTAAGGATAGAATCACATGGGGAAGACAATATAATGGATCTCAAAGTGTAAAAGAAGGTTATGCTCTAGTGATTGGAGTCATTGAAGAGGAGAAGCTAACACAAATTTGGAAAGCTTTGTGGAGCCTTAAGGTGCCTTACAAAATCATTCTCAAGATTTGAAGGCTTTTAAGAGGTGCTCTCTTGTAGTTGATATTTTAAGAGATCATCACTTACCAGTCAACTTCGTTTGTGCATTATGCAAGAAGTCAAACGAAGATGTGACCCATCTTTTCCTATCTTGCCCTTTTGCATAAACCATGTAGTTTAGGTCGCCCTTGGGGTATGGGCATCATTATTGCAAGACATGCATATGCAACAATTTTAATAATTGTTCCCTCCAAAAGCTCAACGGTAATGTCACAAATAAGGTCATAATTTTATTTTCTCATTACCACAAGCCTTTTTTTATTTTTGATAAAACCTCTCATGCTATTTGGCTTGTTTTTTGGTCTTAATCTACTAAGGGTGGACAGCCTAACAAACATAATTTTGAGCCTTTTTAAATATAAGAAAGTTAATTAATGTGGACACCAAGTGTGTGAAGAACCTCGTGATCAGAATAACTTGGGTTGAGTTTATTGATTTTTCAAACAACAAATTAATGCCTAATAGATGGCAATTGTTTTGGATCAAAACGTGACGAAAGTAACCAAACGCAAAATTGTTGATGCCAACAATTCTAATGGCCTTGGAAGGTTCCTACATCATAGAGATAGCAAGACCTATTATTTTCAAACAAAGCGCTTGCATATCTATCATATGGTTCTTTCATAATTTATTGTGGCAAATGATCTGCTCTTTTGGGTTATTCATCAATACACAAGGATTTTTTTTACTCTCTAATGGAGGAAAGTTAAGAAGGGTGTTGGCTATAAGGCAAGATTCTTGCATTCTCAGTAGCCACATTGATAGGCTCTTTCTTATTTTTCCTTCTTGTAATGGCTTTTACTTAAACCCAATGATGCATGTAACTCTAGACTTAGGCGGATGTGCATGATGGATATAATATGAATGCATTGGGCATGTAAAAATGATTCAAATAAGCTAATAAATGTGTATAAACCATAAATACTATCAACATGCTCTTGCCTGTCATGCAGTGTTTGGTTAGAGGTTTTTTAAGGAAAGGAGAGGTGATGAGAGTTTCTTTTTGTCCTCTTGTTTGATTAGTATTTTTTTAAGTATAAGAAATAAACTCTATTGAGTGTATAGAATACCTCCCTCCCCTAAGATATTGAGAGTAACAGATAGGCATCCTTTAATTAAATTGCTATATGTATAAGGGTTAAGTTTTGAATCCCTAATTAATTGTTTAATTGATAAAAGTCTTTATCACTCAAGCTAACTTAATGAATTGTTTTTTGTTAGCATCTAATTGAAATAATGTAAGTTCCTTAATTGGTTTAAAAATTGGAGGAGAACTCTCCTCACTTTCCTTATTTGGCTTTACTAATTAAATTATCTGCTGTTAATATTTAAAAAATTATGCCTTACATTGTTTCCTCACATGATAAAATAATTTCTATAACCTAAGAAAATTCAATATTTAATTTTTTTTGCTATATAAAATTTTAATATTTTTTCACCAAACACATTGATTAATTAAAATGGATTCATTTGGTCGTTAGAAATGAACGAATGAAATAAATTAAATTCTCTAATCTTTAATAGCACTCATGATAAAACTTAATAACACATACTATAAATGTGAGAATACACTCTTCATAAGCCTTATAAATCATGACTCTAAATTTTATGAATTAAATTACACTCTCCTCTCTTGAACATTGTTAATTTTTCTTCTTTCCATATCTTGACAATTATATTTTTATCTTTATTTCTTTAACATATTCTATTGGATGCCCATATATATGCTACTCTCTCCTCTTCTTCCGCTGCCCCACTAAACCAAACACCTCTTAGAAGATTCGGGTTTTTAGACAACCTTGATTAGCCTGTGCTGTAGTTTTTAATTTGAAACTCAGTAACCTGATCACCCCTTGTCTGGTTTCAAAAAGGAAAAGGAGAAAAGATAGAAAAATAGAAAATAAAGAATGGGTGCAACTTTGGCATGCTACAAGTAAAACAACATCGTCATTTTTCAATATTTTCATTCTCAGCTTGTTCTTTATACCCACAGTTATTATTATTATTATTTAAAATCATGCTACTTACCTTTTCACAGTTGCTTGTGATGATCCTTAGCCACGACTCATTTGAAATTTATCATCTCTAGTCTCTACCCTGGCACGTGATCTAGCTTCTTATATCAAGCACAGCTGCGAAAGCCTCTTCATATTAAATTAAATCCAACCGATTACAAATGTATAGTACATAAAGTGTCTTTTGCTCTCTCCAGCTCTTTATAATAAATTTAGGGATTGCCATAATTCGCCAATATGGGAAGTTGGTTTCATTGCTATCTATATTTTTGCTCGTCGCATTAATACTTTCAGCATTGCTTTTTTTTTTTGACAGTACAAAAGCAAGCATTGGCTTGTTACTTTTAGCATTGTTGGTAGACCTGATAATTTGGGCTAAGCCCAATGAATCATCATAAACTCTCTTGAAAATTAAGAACCAAGCCCAAAATAAATAATAGATTTTAATGTTCGGGTCAAATTTGATAGGGTTCGAGCTTGGCCCAAATACTCGAATAAAAAATATTTTTTAATATGAAATATGAAATATAATAAATTATTAATTAACTTTAAATTTATATTAATTTTATACTACAATGAGCAAATAATTTAAGTGCATTACTATAGTTTTTTT
>NW_026556756.1:0-31720 GCF_029017545.1 Prosopis cineraria
TATGCAATATGTGATGTCACTAATGTATTTTTAATGCGTAGATCGATAACGATGGGGAAACACCAGAGAGCTTTATATCACAGGCTAGACTCTTTATATTGGGTCAGACTGATAAAGATGTGCATGAACATGTTTGCGAACTTGCTTGAAAAAGTTGTAAGTACTATCATTCTTAACTTTAGATAACATGTTAATAATTTTTATTCTAATAACTTGTGATTTCCAAGATATGATGAATAGAGTGTCATCTCAGAAGAAGTTTCTAAAGGAGGCCTTCCCCAAGATAAAGATGTCTTAGAAAAGGCATTAGGAAATCATGATCACTTGAACTGTGTTAGGGGTATTGGCATGAGGGTCTCAAGGAAGCAAATAATGGGCAAAAGAAGATTCCAAAAATGTGCCTTCTTCAACTAATTTAATGCTCTAAAATAAAGTAGAAGCGCATCAAAAAAATGACTAAGGCACTGATTAAGGCTAATGATTCTGAGATGTTGCCCTTTAAGAACATCAGCCCCAATATGATAAATAGTTGTATTATGGCGCAGCCATCTGGTTAAAATTCCTAGGGTATATATTATTTTTATCCTTAACTTTAGTTTACCATTATTTCATTAACTTATGTTTATTTTTATTTGGGTGGGGGCATGATTGCTTTTCATGGCAAATAGCCCTAGTAGACACAAAGTGGCAAGAGGCCATGTGTTTAATATCCTTAGGAAAAATACTATACACAATGAGCTGATGCCTGCAGACTATTTGCGAGGGTTGATTCTTGAACCCATTTATGCCAACTACCCATTACCCATTCCCACCTTAGAAGCATTTACTGTTGGAGAAGCAAATGGTAACTTTATTGTATGGCCTAGGGTTTGCTTCTGTGTAAAAGATGAAGCAAAAATTGACAACAGATATACTAGTTACCTATTTATGTATATGTTACCTATATTAGTCTCTAACTATATAATTAATATGTAATGCAAGGAAAAAGGCATCACTAGACATCGGGCTAATAATCTAAGGTTAAGATAGCCATGCCGAACCAACTACCAAAAACCTACCAGAGCATACTTGAGGCATATGCAAAGTTGTTTGATGGTTCTATAATGCTTATCAGCTTTGACCAGAGCATATACGGCAGAGAAACAACACAATATGATTAGGGTTGAAATGGTCAACGAAGTCCTCAAGTGTGTTTCGATCAGCCTAAATATGGTTCATTTTTATATGAGGTATATATTGTTTATATGACTTTTTACTATATTTTAAACTTTATATAATATAATAATTTGTTAATTTTTTCATTTAGGTACCTATATAAAAATTTTATTATCCCTGGCGATCTTGCATCAAAATTGTCTTTATTTGTCCTCATGATTCTTTACTCATTGTAACATCACTGCTGAGGTGTAGCATAGCCAAGCTCAAACATTGGCAAAGCACTTCAAGGCAAAGAACCATACAATGAGGATGTTATTTTTGGTACCTTATGTATAAGGGTAAGTTCAGCTATATCTTAATTAATTTAATTTATCTTGTTGTTTTAAATTTCATGACATGTGCTTTCAAATTGTTTTAGGAGCCCCTATGTGCTTTCAAATATTGTGTGAGTACATTTTTCAATTGTGGGATAGAAATAAGTGAATTGCACATTTTCATTTTAGTTTTTCTCATTTAAAATTTATAATTTAGAAAAATTTAGTTTAGTATAGAAAAAAACTTTATTTTACTTAGTATTATGTTCAGTAATTGTATAGGAAACAACATTTTTTTCATTTTAATAAAATTGTTAATTTGCTATAATTGAATTTAGTTTGGTATAATTATGGATTCAATTGAATTAGATTAGACTGGTCTTTATTTGTATTATACCATTACAGGGGGTTTGCAAAAATGCAACTAGCGTATTTAAAAAAGTTTAATATATTAGACGATTATTTTAGATGACCGTCTAATATAATGAACATATTGGATAGTTGTAGTCACAACTATCCAATATTTGACAGTATATTGGATAGTTATTGATAGTTATCATGATAACCGTCGATAACTATCCAATATATTGTTAAGTATTGGATGGTTCTGGGAAATAACCATCCAATATATACTTTACTTACACCACTCACTCTGACAATATATTGGACGGGTCTTTGAACTGTCCAATATCTTGTAATAGTCTAATATTATTTTATCAATATATGATGATGTCATAACCGTCTAACATTGGCAAAAAGAACCATCTAATGTTCCCTTTTTTGTCATACTAAATCAAGTAAGGACACACAGTCCACAAGGGAAAGTAACTAACAAGCATAGTTAGAAGCCATGAAATATGCACTACAAAAGTCACAAAATAAGTGGAGGTATGAAACCCATGAATAATGAGCATAGGCATAAGGCCCATGAAATAAACGTGAGTATGATGCTCATGAATACCAAGCTAGCTAAGATTTAACTATGGTGTACTAAGGACTAACAAGATTGCTATTAGCAACCAACATTTGTATTCAATCCCGTTAAAATATTTTTCAAACTTGTATGAAATCAAATTATTGTTGGAACACCATACTTAACCCTATTCTCTTCATCCATTTTGTCAAACACCTTAATTGCATTCTCAAAATCAAATAATAAAATAATACCATAGTTTAAATTAACTAATATAAAACTTCTAGAATTTCAACTAACCACACTATTACTTTGACATTGAGTTCTTTGCAGTATTCAAGTTAAAACAAAACTACATAGTATTTCAATCAATTGTACCTCTCACCATAATTAATAGAATTTCATTAAATACATAATCAATTAAAATTCTCTTAACAGGTATTTTATTGAAGGCTTAATGAGCAAATAAGACCTTGAACTATTGCTCAAAAATCGCCCTAAACCTTAAACTCTTAAAATATACAAAATAAATCCTAAACTTTTAAATTCATAAAAAAATAAACCCTAACCGTTAACTGTCTTAACACCTTTACTGTCCGCGCGGGGTATTGTAATAGTTAGGGTTAAATTCATAAGAAAATAAACCTTGAACAGTACCTGTATGGATAGTAATGGTGTTAAAAAGTTAACGATCAAGGTTTATTTTGCTATGAATTTAAAATTTTTATGTTATTTTGTATATTTTAAGAGTTCAGTGTCTAAAGTCATTTTCGAGCAAGAGTTTAGGGTCCTATTTGCTCATTAACCCTTTATTGAACACTATATGTGCATTAATCTTAAAGTTTTAAGTCTAGAGGTTCTTCTCCCCTAATTTCAACCTAACCATTTTTCATGAATTCTTTAGTATCTGTCTTTAAACTAATTGAGCTTCTTAACATCATTCCTTCAACATAGATCAATCTTAAACTCACAAAAAAAAATCAAATCTAGCAATTATCATATTTCTCTTAACACTCAAATTTTAACTTGAATCAGTTCTCCCTAAAATTAATAAAATTTCAAAAAATTTCCAAATCAAGCAAAACTTCTTCTAATAAGCATTTTGTCAAATACCTTTCATGCATTAATTTAAAACTCAATTCAAACTTCTTTCTCCTTGATTCCTTCTCCTAAAAATTTTACAATATCAATATTTTAATTAATAATAAAATCAAATTTAGTTAAATCTCAAACCCACACCATCATCTCCTTTCTTTTTACAACTACTTGTTTCAATGTAAATCAAATTTCCCCTTCCTATACACATATATATGTTACAGACAATAGTAGTGTGATAGAATACATTTGTTACATGCTTATCTATGTCAATTAATTTTTTATTAGCCAAAGTCAACACACAATACATTAGAATTGGAAATTTGACTAACTGTCTAGGTTTAGTATATAAGGGTATTTTAGTCTAAAAAAATGAACTCTGAGAAAACATACAAGAAAAATTGAAAAAGTAAATTTTATATCAAGAATATGAGCGGTGTGAAATTATACATTTTAAATTTATTTTATTTTATGAGTAATTAAATAAAAACTCAACACTTTCTTAAGTGTCCTAGTTAGACCTAGTTTTCAGTTTTCCTTTATGTGAAAATTTTTATCTAATTTATGCAACATAGAACTTGGTTATTTTAATAAATTCTCCTTTCTAATTATTAATTTAATTCTAGACTTTAATTATATTTAATTATGTCACATTATTTAATTACATTATGTGATTTATGTGACATAGGAGGCATGTGACTTGTACATCAATTGGACAATTGAATTCAACACTCCTTGAGGATAGAGGCTGATGCTTGGATGTGTTTTAGGCTATTTTTGAGGATTAAATCAGCTTGAAATGTGAATGACACATGTGAAATTAGACACACACATTGGAACTATCTACAAGCCAATAGGAAGATGCCACTTAGCAAGGGTGACATGCCCCAATTTTCATTTTCATTTTGTTTTCTTTTATTTTATTGATCTTCAACTTAGGGAAACCACCAATAAGCATGCCACCTCAATTCAGATCATTCACCACATTCATTCAACTCACATTTTTTATCTCTCTCTTATTCACAGTATTCTTCATTTTCTTCTCCTTCTCTCTACACCTTATGTACTTCCAGCCACCATTTCTTCCTCCTTTCACTATCAAATCACACAAATATTCCACCATTCTTCTTCTTTCTCAATGTCAACTATACCCCAATCAATTAGAAGGAGATTTGAGCTTAATTCATCAAGTTCATGGAGCTAAAGCCACAGCTGATAGGGGAAGCAGATGCAAAATTCTTCTAATTTAGGGGCAAACCCTGAAACATAATAAAAACACAAAAAAGAAATGGACAAAATTTATGATGAAAAAAAATAAAGAAAAGAAATAAACAACATGATAATGATCAAGGATAAGATCTCCTAGAGCACTTGCCTCTAGGAACATCAATCTTTAAAGACACCACAAGAGTTGATCATACTCTTGATCAATCTATTTTTCACAACGGATAACACCACAAAGCACTAAAGCTCACAAGAATTATAAACTTTAAAAATGAATAATTTCATTCAATTTCTCTGTCGTTTATAAGAGGGAGAATGCCTAATATATATAGGCTCATAGAGAAGACTATTTCCTAAAATTAAAACCTTAATTTCCTAATTCTAAAAGAAAAAAAATATATAAAATAATGAGAAAATATTCAGCCATATAATTTAGGAGATATGATCCTAAAATTATGGAATTACAAAACTTAAAATTAATAATATAATTAATCCTAATCTTTGACTAGACTCAAAATAGGAAATTAAGACTAGTCTTGCTCCTTAAGAAAAAAGAGTCAAGTCAATGGACCACTAAATAAGAAACAATTAAGGATACAATCAAGAGATCATAAAGGATTCAAAATCATGCCACCCTTAACTTCTTTACCAGGGTTTCATACCTCCTTGCTTGTAAGAGGATCCACTTGTAGTCTTCCTTACATTGGGCTAGGGTTTGCATCTCTTAGGCTTGACTCTTCATGGATTTAAATCTTAAACACATTATAAACATATAGATGCTCTCTTTTAGGCTTGAGAGCAGTGCCCCAATGCTCTCCAAGCTCTTGGACTTCTTGTACAAGATTAAACAAAGCTTGCTTCATGGCTTTAGTTTAGCTTTTTATCATTAAACTTTCAATATGTTGTAAAGGGTCTTTAGACATGTTGGATTAGAAGTGTTGGGCTCCTTGCTCTTTTCCTTAAGCTCCTTTCATTCCACCATGCTCATGATTACCATCCTCAAGCTTTATTGTCCTTAATGCCATGTCATCCGTGCCATGGGGTCCATCAATAGCATTATTATGCTCTTAGAAGAACTAAAGTTCTCTTGAACTTTTCTAGCTAGATTCTCTATGGAATCCTAGGGAAGAGTTGATAGAAGAGGAGCTTTAAAGTCTTGACTTGGCTAAGATTAACTATTTCTTCATCTTATTTCAATTTCAGTAGAATAATATGACTATTATTGATTATAGTTCAATTTGACTTTAGTTTCATGGTTACTTGTAATTTTTAATGTTGAAACAAGATTGTTGAGTTGAATTTCATGTCCTTCTTGCTTCTAGAATTTCGTCCACTTAATGATTTTACATTGTAATATGTAATTTCAATTGGTGAATGCCTTGTATTGACCTAGCATATAATTGTATGGTGAATGGTTGATGAGTTGCTTGAGTTTCATAGTCTTGAACTTAGGTACAGCCTTAGGCAGTGGCATTTAGGAATGAATTTTAACTAAACACTTGGTTAATTCTTAAGCTAAGCTAGGAAGGTTACCTAAGAGGCTTACGATAGAACTTAAGGAATTGATCAATTAGTGAAGCTAGGTTACTTGAGATAGTTGTCTTAATTAAAAACTATTTCAACCAAGGAAGAGAGTTGAGTGAGCTACCATAATTAATCAGAAGTTATGATTCCCCCATTAATAACACCTTAAGGTTCCTACTTTAATAGGGAAGCCACTCCATTCACAATTAGGTTTAGTTTGCTAGTTTAATTCTTTATATAACTAGTTTAGTAATTAAGTATTCAAACTTCTAACTTTAGGTGATTTATTGCATTAGGTAACCTTTAATTAGGCTAAGACTATTCCGTGGGAGATGGCCTAGGGCTAGCCCTACATTGTATTAGGGTTAACTTTAGTTTAAATTTTAGGATAAGCAACTAATTCCTATCATAGTAGGAGAGAAAATTTATTGTTGAGGATAGTGGTGATTGTCAGTGGATGATGAACTACTACTTCCCAAATCTCCTTATGGGTCTTCTTTATTATTGACTACAGAGCTCGTTGCATTTCCACAGTATCTTCCAACTCTCATATCCTATGTCTCATCTCTCCCATCTCAACCTTGTGCAATTCTTATGACTTATAGGCATTTTATTAGATGTCAGGGTTAGGATAAGGAATTTCTAAAAAAATCAGGGTAAATGGGAGTTTTGGTGAATTTGAGGGGAAATTGGAAATGTTGGAAAGATCTAGGAGCAACATGAAAATATTGAAAGGATATAAGGGTAGAATGAGAATTTAGGATAGTTTAGGGGCAAAATGGGGATTTTGGAATGTATAGGGTAAAATGGGAATTTTTAAAAGTATAAGGATTAAAGTGTAATTTTGGGAAAATAGAGGGCCAAAATGAAATTTGTGTAAAGTTATGGGGTGAAAGTGTAATCATTAGAATGATTTGGGGCCAAAATGGAATTTTGAGAACTTTATGGTAAAAATAGAATTTTAGATAGTTTTGAGGTGAAAATGGAAATATTAAAAGATAAGAGTTCAAAATGTAATTTTGAAACATATGACTGACTGGGCAGGATAGCATGGCGGACTGGACACGTGGTAGGATATGATTGATCTGTGCTGTTGTTGACTAATCAGAATGGTGATGTGGTAGGTGATGTGGTAGTTAACATCAACATCTTTAACCTCTGGCAGGCACATGCAGCATGTAGATTGGTGACAATGGCATGTGGGCTTTTAGTGATTGCTTGTGATGACGTTTCCAACGACGAGAACCTCTTGTAATATATTTTCAACCTCCTGAGCATGATGGTGGTGTCAATTTTTGGAAAAAAAATGCTGACATTGCAAATCATGAAGACGTCAAAGACTCCTCCTTTAAATCTCTCTCTTCTCTGAAGTAATCCCTCAACTCTAACTCACTCTCTCACTCTCCAGACTAGCGTTGACACCAAAATGGTATAGAAACTAAATGTAAAGAGAAACTCTTATTTATTCTATGATCAAATTTGCTACCTTACACTGAAAATAGGGCCTCTATTTATATTGTCATGGGTAAATGAAAGAAGAAGAATTAAAATGAGGGTTATGCACGTTACAACTAGATTTTGACTGTTATTAACTTGGGACATTTTCTAAGCTTCAATGGATGTGGCTTCAATAAATGCAGATGAAGATGTTGCAGTACAGACATTAAAGAGCCATCATGCTTTCGTTTCATCTTGTCATTTATCTTTTCCTGTTTCTTCTTTGCAAGGAGGCACTTGGAATTGTGGCTTGCCGTATAGAGCTTGGTTCATCATAATAGATTGAGGAGTCAAATTTTTAAAACTCCTCTACCTAGAATCTCTCTTTAGAGTTTGTTATAGGAGAGATTAACATACTTAAGATCAATAAGTAACTCTAGAAATTTAGGAATCTCCCCAGACAAATTATTTTGGAAAATGTAGGTTATCAAATTCCTAATGATGTAGGAATAGATGCTTGCAATTTATTTTTGGGCACTAAAGGGAGAATTTGCAAATTTTGCAACCCACCCAGTTGTTGGAATGATGCCAGAAATATGATTTTTAGATAAATCAAATACAATAAGAGCTTTTAAGTTTCCAACCCTTAATGAAAGATTCCCAAAAAAATGATTTAAAGACAAGTTTGCTTGCAATATATCTTTCAAATTCTAAAAGGAAGATGGTACCTCCAAAGCTATCTTTTTAGAGTCAAATTAAAGTTCTCTTACCCTAAACAAGGTGGTATTGCTCCATAAAACTTGTTTTGGCATAAATGTAAATTTCTAAATGGTTTAATTTCAGAAAGCTCTTGAACAATTAGGCCATGCAAGTCATTTCCTTCAAGACTCAAAATTGACACTACTAAAAATAAGCTAGAAGAGTGCTCGTATAGGAGCATTTTTAATTAAAAAAGCTCTTATAACATAAAGCAAAGTATATCGTAGCATTTTAAATTAAAAATGCTCTAATAAGCAAGTATCTACAGGAGCTTTTATGATAAAAAATGTTCTTATTGGTACTAAAAAAAAATACAGTGACCTACATGAGCTTTTAAGCCTCAAAAAGCTCAAGTAGGCCTAAGATTTGTTGGAGCTTTTTAGGACTAAAAATGCACTTGTAAAGTTTAATACTTTTTTTAAACAAAATTAATCTCAACATGCCTCAATTTTTGGCCTTATCTTTATTTTCTCTTCTCTATCTGCAACGAGTTATCCTCTTGTAGTTCCTTTAAGTCATCTTTATCCATAACTTTTGAGTCACTATTTCTATCAGTCGTTTACTGCTTTGATGTTGCAGTTCTCCCATAGTTGTGCCGTCCAATGCTAAGATCGGCTGGCACCTAAGAGGGATGAATTGGGTAACACTTAAAAACTTTGAAAATTTTAAAGAAGTGAAATACTTTGTGAGAAGAAAGAAGATGAGACACACAAGATTTATACCAGTTCAGCCCCAAAAATGGCCTACGTCTAGTCCTCAAGATCACACTTAAATTTTTCAATTAAACTCACAAGTTTCAATGGGTGCTTGCCACTATAGTACAATTCACAAGACTTAGCTAGTCTTGAAACAACCAATAAAACTTGCTACAATCCATCAAGTTCTTTACAAATACTTAAAATATATCTTTTCATGATTTTTGAAGAATGAAATATACTTTTACGAAAAACTCTTGTAAAGAGTAGATGAAATTACAATTAAAACCTTATAAACTTATGAGAGCTTATTCACAATTATTTTCAAAAATGATGAATGAATGCAAGATGTTTAAGCACAATTTGAAAGCTTTTTGAATGCTAAGGTAAAGATAAGTTCTCTTAACAATCAATAATTCTAGTTTAAGCTTGAAATGAATCACATATATAGTTTTAGTAGTTGATTGATTGTTAGAATAGTGTTTCTATCCATTAGTGCAATTTCTTACAAGTGACCTGATTGATTTTTAGAATAGTGTTTCTATCCATTAGTGCAATTTCTTACAAGTGACCTGCTTGACTTGTTCCATATATGTATATGTGATAAATCACGCATAAACCTCATGAACTCTCATGCATAGTTCTACATATGTGAATATGTACTCAATTCTGTGTGCTAGATCTTGCTAGTGAACCTTCAACTCTCATGCGTGGTTTAGCATATATGAAACTATCATCAGTTATGTGTGACAAAACTCATGTGGAACCTTTTTTCCACTAGTACAAAAAAAGTAGAACTAGACCCCTATATCTATGCCAGTTATTGCATATACAGTGTAGAAAAAAGAGGCAGTGGTATTTTCATAAATAAATTGAAGTTGCGTTAATATCTACACTAGTTATTAGAGTAACCAGTGTAGATATATTTTTAATTTTAAAAAATATATATTTTTTAACATATCTACACCGGTTATTCATTTCAACCAATGTAGATATGTATTATAATGTTTTTTATATTTTTTTAATGTTTAGATATCTATACCGAGTGTCCTAATAACCTGTGTAGATATATTTTATAATTTTTTCCTTTTTTGTCTTAACATATCTACACTTGGTATATATTATAACCAGTGTAGATATGAATTATGTTTTTTTTATTTTTAATTTTACATATCTACACTAGGTATTCCTAATAACTAGTGTAGATATTTTTATGTTTTAAATTCCATTTTCTCATTTGAAACCTCATCTCCCTCGTTCAATTTAAAAACCTCATCACCTCTGTTCAAATAAAAATATTTTGATCTGACCTCGATCTTTTTTCCCTATCTCATTTTCTCATTTTCATGTTGGAAGGGAAAATTTATGAAAGAATTTCCTAACACTCGAGAGACTATAAGCTCATTCCTCCATCACTAACAAATCTACTTCTTTTAAGTTTGCTTTGTATGAGCTATTCTGTTTTGATATATCTCAATCAGATTGCTAGAAAAGAGTCAGTGTGGTGTTTAGTTTGGGAGCTTCTTACTGTTGATTTTTGTTGCGGCATAGCAAGGGTTTCTTTTCTCATTTCCTCAGTCTCGTTAAGCATCTTCCTTTGTTCTTTCCTTTCTCTTATTGGTGTGCACACCTTGTTTGCATGTTACTGTCATAGATCTTCCTCCTTTGTTCAAATTAAGCAATTCTTCTTCCCTTACTATGTTTGTATTACTAGAATCTTTTTCTTCCTATTTGTTCTGTGTTACTGTTGATCTGATATATGGCATGTAAATTTAAAATTGCTTCCTTGCTTCTTTTTTCTTGGCATGTGCATGACTTTTGGAGTGAGTAAAAAAATTAATTATAATATAATTATTTTCCTTTGATTCAGTTACTGTACGTGAAGTAGGAGAGTAATAGCAGTTTAACAAAAATTAAAATTGGTAAGACAAGAGTTTATATAAGCTAGGTGTTCCTATTACATACTTCTATATATTATAAATTCAGTAAAGGTAAAGGTAAAATTGTAGTTCTGTTTGAATGGATTTTTGATAAAGCCATGAGTTTAGGCAGCATAACAAATTTACATAAAAGTTTAGGAATTGTTAAGTAAGAGTTTGGAAGAGTAGGAAGCTCGATAATATATTTAGTTTACTAATGACCACAAGATGTTTGTTAAAATACATAGGAGAGTTGGATTGGAGTAATCAAGTATATTAAGTGCATTAAGGATTGAAATTTAGGATTTGTGGTTTAATCTTTATGTTGAAACTTAGGAAGGTCGAGTTCTTGCTTGAATACCAATGTCTACATAATCTATGTGTTGGTTTCCTCAGGAAAAGATAGACAATATAGATTTCTTTGCCTATATTTCACTAATGATAAGGAGACCATTAAAGAAGCAAAAGAGGAATATATGAATCAAAGACTCGGTAAAGGCGGTAAGGAGTGTTACTTTGCCATGTTTCTCAATCTGTAAGTAAACATGTTTGAATTTAAATTTATTTGTAATGGTATTAGATATTTGCTTAAGTGACTTTATTCTTTAGTAGCACACACTGGCATTTGATAGTCTTTTCGATGAAGAGCAATTCTATCCCCTTTTTATGCTCTTTGCATCGTAAACTCAATCCAGCAATGAAGAAGTCTTGTGAGTACACTACCACAGAAAATACCCATACTTGACGCTTATTTTTCACAATACTTGATGGTTTTTAACCGTCAAGTAAGGGTGCGACATATATTAAAGAAATAATACTTGACGGTTAAAAACCGTCAAGTATTAATCTTATACTTGACGGTTATTTGAAAAAAAACCGTCAAGTATATGGAGTAAATATGCACTTCCCAGAATAAATACTTGATGCTTGTTTCAAAACAAGCGTCAAGTATTTGAAGTGTCAAGTATTTATGGCCAAAACCTGCTAGTTCTTTTGGCCATAAATACTTGACGCTTGTTTCCTTATAACCGTCAAGTATTTACAAATACTTGATGCTTGTTTTGAAACAAGCGTCAACTATATTGATACTTGATGGTTATTTTGAAATAACCGTCAAGTATTAATGACATAATTTTTTTAAATATAGTGGCTGCTTTTAAAGCAGCACCCTGCATAAAGATACAGATAAAGATAAAAAACAGCCAGCCAGCAATGAAAATAATGCAATATAATGAATGTTTGTAATAGTATCTCCTATCTAATTAATATAAAAATTCCTATACATTTAACCTTAAAATCTAAACTTATTTACAAACTAATGTTTCAAAATTAAGTGGCCTATCCCATAAAAATTGGCCACAAAATGTGTATATAAATGTAACTAACTATTGTACTGGCCTAACTACTGTTGCTACCCACATATTGAAAACATATTGGGCCACCTCTTCAAGGACCTCTTCTACATGTTCAGTCGTATAACGAACACAGTAGACATCCTCGAAGTACTGTAAGTAAATAGTTACAACAATTTCAAATCAATAGGTAGCTAATTAAAATTGTTTAAAATTTATAATTGAAGTGTAATTAAATTTTATATATATACCTTGTTAGATAATGTGGTAGGGGCATGAGTGATAATGTCCTTCATGAACTTCATCAAGCAATAACCACAGTCATTGCTCTGATCTGGCTGGAATAGACACTATAAAAAAACACATATCAATGAAATTGTAAAATATAATTAGACAATTTCTTGATTAAAAACTTGACCAATTAAATGAATACCTTAACAGTGACCCATGTCTCTGAAGATTTGAATGCCCTCATCTTAGGGGACACAGTCATGTCGGTCGCAGTGCGATACAACACCACAGCTCTAAGAAGGAATTATGGAATGAATGTGAGAAATATATATGAATGAAAACTAAAATTAAAAAGAAATAACAAGCAAAAAAATCCAACTTACTCATTAAAAAGTACCACCATATCTTCCCTGTTGCTTGGCTCTCCATTAAGGGGATCGAGATACCATATTTTTAGAGCAACGGGATTAACCACAATAACCATCCAGTGTCCCCTAACAAGAAACAACACATGTTACCAAACAAATAAATATAAAAAAAAAATATTTACTCGTAACAAATATTAACAACTCACCCTTGGTAGTAAGGAGCGAGAAATAAAGTATCCTTCGCTGCTCCCCTTTCTCAAAATTGATCCGAAAGCATTCTTGCTTGATTTTCAAGGGCTTCTTTTGTAATATTATTGTGGGGAGAGACATCATGAGGATTAACTAGCTTGATCTTTGACTCGAAGCCACCAGGAACCATGAATGAGGTATAAAGGTGACTTGGGTAAAAAAATATACAAGTTAATATGCTTGCATACTCACACACATAAATAATTCAAGAAATTAACTAATAAATATTGAAGAATTACCTCATGTAGAAAGTCATTAAACTAGTGCTCACCATATCGTGCTTGAGGATTTCATTCAAAATTTCATCCCGAAGGACTTCAAATGATGCTCTACCAAATAGCCCATCATCAAAATTAATGATATCCCCTATCGGCTCTTGACGAATCATCCTCGTAGTCGAAGCATAGGTCTCAAGAGAGTCATGGAATTTGTTTTCTACAACAGGCATAGGCACTGCATGTTGTGAAACCGTGACTAACTCTTTAGTATGGCCTGACACCTTACCCTTCAATTTGCTTTTCCCCTTGGCTATACAATGAAAAAGTTAGACATATATATATATATATATTAAAGATTTTAAATAATTATATAAATTATATATACCTTTTTCTTTGGTGGCAAGAGGTCCTTTGGCGGCTTTGGGTCCTTTGGCGGCTTTGGTGTACCAACCATAACAAGGTGGCTGGGCCATGCAATGAAGCTCCCTAACGTATCTCCTACCGTTTACATCTCATCGGTAGGATAAGGTAATGGATACTTGGGGTCGATTGCAACAAGTAAGGAAACCCTAATGCAATCGGGCGGGAGGGGAAGGTTATGGATTGTATCCCCGGCAATGTTATACACGCCTCCCGTTGCAACTACTTTGCGTGACGGATCGTCTGCTAAACAGTTGCAGTCATTCTTGCCCTAAATAAATGAAGAACGTTAGTTGTTTAGATAAAAAATTAGTTGAGCAAATTTAAAAGAGAAAATGCATTACCTCAGGTATTTTGTCTGAGGGGACTGTACAGCTATCTTTTCTGTTGGGGCTAACGTCACCCAAAAGCCTCCCAGGGATCTGGCCCTTTAATAGCATGTCAATTAACTTCACTTGGGCTTCTAGCTGTTACTTCATAACAGCTTGCTCTTCTCTCAACTCTTGGACCTCGGATGAAGAAGCTGATGTTTGCTTATTAATCTTGCCAAAGTATTGCTTCTTTGTGACATCGAAGCCAACACCCTAACACGACCAGGGTGGTCAGGGGTCCCCAACGCTCTAGCTAAGATATCCTCATGCTCAAGAAGCTTGCCCTGTGATACTTCTTGAGAGAGGGAATCCTATGAAAAGTAGAGCTAATTAGTATGCCTTTTAATAATCATTTATTAATTGATAGATAAGAATAACACTTACAATTTTTTCAGCAACCTCTTTCACACGAGGGTTGTCAATCACTCCATCTTTATTTATTCGTGCCAATGCACAGAGTCTTTGGCGAGATATGGTAACATCCGATCCCTCAGCCTCAACTTCTTTCTGCTCCACGCCTGCATACCCTAACCTCCCTGCTCTGTAAAGGTATTCATTCTTGGTCACTCTCTTCTTATTTTGGGCGCTCAGTTCCTTTAATCAATAACAAAAATATCCTGTTAGTACATATAGATATATTCAATAAAAGGCACTAAAATTTAAATTTTAAAAACATAAATACCTTAAATTCCTTCTCACGCCGAGAGACAACAAAAGCATCCCAATCTTCTTGCTTTACTAAAGGCTGTAATAGGGGAGGAACTTGGGCTACAAATTCAGCATCAGGGTCTTTCAAATATTTTTGTGTAATAAAATGTCTGAAAGACCGTAATGCCCTCCCAGCCTTTTAAAGGACAAAATCCTTCTTGCTCTCGTATATTTCAAATCCTGACTGTAAAATAAAATAAATATGTTAGGTGCATCAATTTAAAATATTATAATAGAATATAACTTAGTCAAATGCAACTTACAGATATAGTCTCCCAAACAATGTCCTTCGTGGCTTGATCAACTTTGCATCAAGATTTCTGCGTGATAGGTACAGTTGTCTTTGCCACAACCCCAATATAATTTATAAACTTTGCAGATTTGATGGCTTGGCCTTTCTTGTTCCACTGCACTGATATTTTTTCCCTGCTGCTCTTGTTTTTGTGACTTCTTCCATTATTGTTAGGCCTCGCTGGATATTATAATATTCCTGTTCCAATTTTTTTTGTGACGACGGAGCATCAGTAGAAGTTATAGCAGGATCTGATGGAGGGATTTCAGTGGACTCAGAATCTAAAGCTATTTACCTGTAACACAATAAAATTCCAAAATTAATCAACCATGATTAATTCAAAAAATTAATCAACCATAATTAATTCAAATATAATCGACTATATTAATTCAAACATGAAAAAAAAATGGTATAATTAATTCAAAGGTTACATGTTTAAGTTTCTCTTTTTCGTTTCCTTGACTTGGGTTTTTTACTTCCCCCTCCTTGAAATATTTTCTTCTTATGCTGAAATAATTTACCCCTCTTTGAAATCGAAATGCTTTCATTGTGATCATTTCTCATGTATAGAGCTTCATCAATAGTGTCGTTACTTTGATTTGATGTCCCTTCAAATGGATCATCTTCAATTGCTACATGTTCATTTATTTTTTCATGTAACATAAGAATAGACCACCCCTTATTAGTAGGGTTAGGGACATAAAACACTTGTTTGGCTTGTTGCGCTAAAATAAAAGGCTCATCCTTATACCCTTCCTTGTTTAAATTGACTTGTACAAAGCCAAATTTATAATCAAATTTCAAGCCAGTTTTTTGATCAATCCACTTGCACCCAAAGACTGGAACTTGAAAGGATATGTAATCTAAATCCCATATATACTCAATTACACAAAAGTATGACATGTTTGCATAGATAGGATTTTTATCCTTAGTGCTAGAAATATGCATAGAATGAGCTACAAGAGTTACACCACTATTTTGTATTGTGCTCCTATCATCTTACTCCCTTGTATAAAATGTGTATCTATTGACAAGGTAAGCAATGTAAGAAATGGCCTGTCTGCTTGGACCGTTAGCTAACCATCTCAATTTGTTAGAAACTGAATTGGAATTAACATTTAACTTTTAAAGAATGTGCTCCTTAAACCATCTTGTAAAAGTTTTGTTGTGTTCCCTAGCATACCAAATTTTTGATTTATTGAAATTGTCCCTCCTAAGTTCAGCCATATGCTTGTCTACATACTCTTCAATCTCTTCAGTGTTGTGCAACACATAAGTGGGCTTGCTCCCACTGTACACTTGACATAGTAATGACTTTATTTCCCATGATCCCCTCCCCACTTATTCTACCCATATATCGAGACTTTGGAAGCCCAACATAGCTAATATGACTCAGGTATTTAGTACAAAAGTCAACAGCCTCTTCACAAATATACCGTTCAACAATACAACCCTCTGGTCGACTTCAATTTTTCACATAGCCTTTCAAAATCTTCATATAGCGCTCAATAGGATACATCCATCTTAAATAAGCAAGCCTACACATTTGAACCTCCCTAACTAAGTGAACAGTTAGGTGGATCATAATATCAAAGAATGTCGGTGGAAAATACATCTCAAGCTCACACAGTGTTAATACAATTTGAGCTTGCAACCTTGGCAACTTATGTGGGTTAATCACTTTACTGCAAATGGACTTGAAAAACAAACATAACTTAGTGATCGTCCCTCATACTTTAGGGGGTAAAATTGTAAGTATAGCAACTGGAATGAAATCCTCTATTAAAACATGGCAATCGTGAGACTTTAAGCCCTTCAACTTCAAATCTTTCATTGATACAATATTTTTTATGTTTGAAGAGTAACCCTCAGGAACTTTAACTACATTAAGGAACTCACAAAATGCAGTTTTCTCTTTCTTAGATAGCGTATAAGCTGCTGGAGGGAGAAAGGTATGGTTCCCTTTATCTTGGGGTGCTAATTCTTCTCTTATTCCTAAAGAGACCATGTCCAACCTTGCTTTTATGCCATCTTTTATTTTTCCTAACACTTGGAGTAAAGTCCCAATAAGACTCTCACAGACATTTTTTTTCAATATGCATGACATCAAGAAAATGCCAAACATCAAGGGAGTTTAAAGAAAATAGATCTCTTCTTCTATCCGGTTGTCCTAAGGTGCCTTGCAAATGGTTTGCCAAATTCAATATCCAAATCCTTAATCTTCTCAAACAACTCATCACCAGTTAACGGTAAAGGTGTCTTACCTTCTTCTGGATTTCTATTGAACGCTTTTCTCAACTGTCGATAATGATGTTCTTGGTGTAAAAACCTACGGTGGTCAAGGTAAACATTCTTCATCCCATGCTGAAGCCTCATAGAATGTGTTCTCTCTTCACAAATAGGGCATCCAAATTGCCCTTTAATGCTATACCTTGACAGATTGCCATAAGCAGAAAAGTCATTAATTGTACCGAAGAGCATAGCTCTTAAATTAAATCTTTCTTCTCTATATCCATCATATACCTCTATACCTGACTCCCACATGATCTTTAAGTCATCAATTAGAGGAGCCAAATATATGTCTATGTCATTCCCAGGTTGCTTGGGTCCTACAATTAGCATGGACAACATCATATACTTGCGCTTCATGCAAAGCCATGGAGGAAGGTTATAAATCACCAAAATGATTGGCCAAGTGCTGTGGCTACTACTTTGAATCCCATGAGGATTCATCCCGTCGGTAGACAATGTAAGGCATAGATTCCTACTCTCTTCCCCAAATTCAGGGTACTCATAATCAATCAATCCCATGTTCGACAAGGAAGCTCATGTTCCTTAGGAAGTAATTCTACTTTCAAATACCCAAGCAACTCAGTAAAGCTTGCATCACTCCATCCATGTTTTGCCTTCATGTTGTACAATTTTAACACTGTTGACAACTTTGATGCACTACAACCAGCATACAACGGTGTCTTCGCATCACTTTTCAACTTCTCAAACATTTCTGGATAATCCTTGAGGTCCTCTTCAACTGCTTTGGCCATCTATTAATTTGACGTTTGTAAAAAAAATTTAATTTTTGTTTCTACTATTAATTTGACGTTTGTTTATTGAAGACCGACGTGTAAATTTTAGCTTTATATGATGGTTATTTATAAAAAACATCAAATATATATTTGACGGTTATCTTTAAATAACCGTCAAGTATTTACTTAAATATTTGATGCTTGTTTCGTAAAAACCGTCAAGCATTCTCTGCCTTTTTTATTTGTCATTTTTTTTCAAATAAACGTCAATTATAGGGCATGAATTATACACCTTTCTGTAGTAGTGGTAGTAAGTATGTTTAAGTGTATTAATTTGATAAGTCTTGTAATGCATTATTCTTTGTGATTAAGTTACTATCTATATGATATTAGTGGTAGGGCTATAAGGATTGGCTAGCAAATACATTTGGGAAAGGCCTTACATGATGTCAAGGATCCTATGTGGATAACACCAAAGGTAAGTAGTACGTGCATGTTTTTATTCTATGTAATTTTGATGATAGAGTTTTTTTTAATATAATTTTGACAATGTTGTGCTATCTTATAGAGCTGTCGTCAACCCCTTACTAACTTGTGCAACTTTTATGTGTTGAGACATGCATATAATATCATCACGGCTGGCTTGACTGAGTCCACTGAAGAGGTAAATCTAATTTTAGATGTTTATTTTTTGTTTACTTGGAAATTGCTAAGCTAATTTTGTTTATTTTCAGATGTTCAATGATCTGTCTCTATTTCTTGAATCATAAATCCAAGAAATTTGAAGATATTGGGGACTATTTCTATTAGACCATCACAACAATCATCCCTTGGAAGAGTGAGTTATGTAGTTGTAGAAAAAAATTAGTGTAGTTGTGTAGGATTGTGTAGTTCATGTTTGACAATTCATTTGATGTTTAATTATGTATTTGTATAGTTTTATGTGAAAGGAAATGTAAATGTTTAACAATTCATTTCAGTTGATCAATATTTGATTGTATTGGATCTGTCTGGTTGTTTGGCTATTTTAAATTTGTCTAGATTATAGGTTATAATTAAATTTTAGCCTAACATGGCTGGAGGTAAATGAAAGAAATGAACATGGTATTTTTTTTAACAAATATATCTACATTGATTATATCCATAACTGATATAGATATCCATCATATCTACATCGGCATAACCGGTGTAGATATGATGAGATATATATCTACACCAGTTATATATATAACCGGTGTAGATATTAATTTTTAAGCAAAAAAATATTTTTTTATGAACTCTTAAATTTTTTCTACACTAGATAGAAATTTGATGTAGATATATACAATATCTACACCAGTTATTTTATAACCTATGTAGATAATCAAAGGTTATCTACACTGGTCTTATCTACACCAGTTGTAAAACTAGTGTAGATAATCAATCTTAAATGGTGTAAATGTCACTTTCTACAATAGTGTGCTCTCACACGTGAAATGGTTGGCTGAATGCCAAAGCCAATTCTTATGAACAAAACTTGTGTGGAAGTAGAAGGCTATCACACGTGAAATAACCATATCCAGACTTAGTCTATTCTGGATGATGAATCAAGCGTAAACTTATCCTTACTCACGCATGAAATATTAGTAAGTAAGGCATAAACCAGTTTGGGTACATTTCACGTGTGGAAATGTAATGTACTCAAGTAGCAATATTGTAATGAACAAGAAAAAAAATAAAATAAAACAACAATATCAACAACAACAACAATATTATTATTATTATTTATAACAATGTATTTTAGGTTATATGTTATAATTTGGAGTAGATATAACAAGATAAATTTATGGCTTAATGGCAATTGCTCTTAGTGTCTACTCTTAAGTCTTAGGTTTGAATCTTTAGAGTTAGGGGTGACATTTTATTTTTATATTTTTTTTGCATTGACTTTGAGAAACTACTAAAATGCCCTCTTTAAAAATATTATAAAACACCAATCAGATTTTTCCCCTTGCCTCATTCCCGTTCAGTACAACACAAGATAACTGTGAGAGAGAGAGAGAAGCTGTCACACCCCAAAAATAGGACATATTCGGCACAGAATATAAGGATAATACCCATATCCCAATAGTCTTTATGCATGAAAACTCTAATTTATAAACCACGAAAACATTTGATAATAAATTAAGCCATCCTCAATAAAAACCATTTGAACAAAAGGTTTAATATTTAAAAAAAAGTTTTGATTGAATCTCCCCTTAAAATAAAATTTCCCAAAAACAAATCTATAAATATTTTACAAAACAATAGTAGTAGCAAGAAACTCTCTTTCAATCAACAAATAACAAAATATAAATAATAAGGATGAGGACCCTAACCATAGCTTATGTAGAGCACTTGACATAAGAAATTTACTTTAAAGAAGTTTGATTATAGCTTTGCATCTCAACTGAATTTTACAGCCCTTCAAAGACTAGCGGAAGGCACAACATCACTTAACATATCTGAGACCAAAAAGAATAATTTCCAGTGAATAACATCTTAACAATAAATAATAGAACATGAATAAAAAGAAAATGTTTAAAATAATTGTGTGAGTCAAAGAGACAACAGCTTTCATAAAAATTTAATACACTTTAAAATAGAATAGCTCTATAAAAGTGTAAAATTTAGTCTTAAATCATTGAATTATCATGGCAAATGTTAATAGGACTTGATTCCAAGAAGCACATAAATAAAATAAATATTTATAAATAATTTACCAATAACATCAATGGAATGATCAAATAGTTGGATTCATAATTATAGGGACTTATCAGAACAATTAACAAACGTGGACACACAATCCATGAGGGTAACTAACCAAACGCGGCTTATGCCATGAAAATAAACGTGGACACTCAATCCACGAGGGTAACAAACGCGGCCAAAGCCACGAAACAAAAGTGGACACACAGTCCCCGAGGGTAACAAATGCGGCTGAAGCCACGAAACAAACGTGAGTACGATGCTCACGAATAACCATCCCTCCCACGTGCATTGGCCATCACACGGGGCTAGCACCTCCTATAAACACCCTACTAGCTAGGTGTACCATGGCACGCCAAGGGCTAACGGAACTACCGTTAGTAACCAGTGTTCTGTATACAGTCCCTTTTTAAAACCATTTTCAAACATGCGAGAAAATCATCACTTTCAAGATACAGTTCTCATTCTCAAATTCAAACTTGCATGAATACTTTTAAGCATTGAAACTTTCTAGAATAAAATTTCATATCCAACGCTCATGCTTGCCTTTATCAAATAATCAAAAACTTTTCAAAGTTGAACTCGCAAGAATCATTCTCTGTATCAATCCAATATTTGATAAAATAAAAATCTCACAATCAAAGTCTAAACTTGATTTAATTGATCAAATAACATTTCAAATTTGGTAAAGCTAATTTCTCAAAATAAAGCAATGTTAATCAACAAATATCCAATAATCACATTAATGCTATTAAAATGATTTTCAGAAAAATGTAATATTTTACTAAAGAAAATTTTAATTGAAAAAAATCAGTTGGGACGCTATCCACTTACCTTTAGTATGCCAAGAACCAAAATTTATTTCTTTCGACTTCATCCATGTCTCCCTTCCTCTAAGCATCCTATTCATGGTGGTGAACAATTTAATGGCCTTACTCTAGTCAAATAAATTATCTCCCAATATTGGTAATACTATAACAAATCAAACTCTAAATCATTATAATTTAATTAACCCAATCTCAGTTTCTTTAATCCTTTCAATACTTTACATGTCTACCTTTCTATGTGACACTTTGATTAGATTTTAATTTGCCTTCCAATTCTTATACTAAATTTTAATCAAGTGTGTATGTATATATATATATATATAATTTTTATTAATCATAGTACAACCACCACATATAATATGCCACAATAATTAAGATTTCTCCCTTACAATAACAAGTTGCTTAAAGCATGATTGCCATTTAAAATAAGCTTCCTAATCCTCAATTCAAACTTACTTCAACACTATTCCTATCCTTACTCATGCACAGCCATAGAGCAAATTTTAAAAGAAGACCCTATCAATTTTATTTTTTATTTTTTTTCAATTTTTTTATAATATTTCTATAATAAATAGTAAGGACTCTTTGGTACTTTTTCCATAAAAATAAAAATAAAATAACATTTGACTAAAGTAAAATTTGAACTCTAAACCTTCATATAAATATGTAGTATAAATTCTAATACATCATAGCTCTTCTTTATCATAAAATTGAAACTAATTAATTATCAATTGGAAGGAAATTTATTTAATTTAAAATTTAGAGTCATTACAGAAGCTTCAAGAACATTCTTCATCTCCTTCATCTTTCAATCATTGCCAGCATGTCGTGGAGAAGCTCAGGTTGTCATTATTGGAGATCTCTATCCTATGCACTAGATCCTTCTTCCTCTATTGTTTATGTTGCTAACATATTCTTCCCCTGTTCCCTCCCTGTTCGACGACGTCTACTCCTTCTTCGTCTCTTCGTGGTTTGGTGAGTTGCCATAGATCCAGCTTTTCCCTTCATTTTTCTTACGCAGCCCATACATCTACCTAGTGCTATCATTACAGCATTTTGTTGTGGAGATGTTGTCAGTTTCTTTTTCCCTTCCTCTTCGATTGTCATCAGCAGCACCAAACTCCCCCTCTTCCTTCTTCGTTGGTATTACCTGTGATTGGTACGTGGAAGCCCACCTTCCTTTTGCCTTTGATGATTATGTATGGAATATAGGTATAGATATATATAGTATATATATAGTGGTCTTCCTTGTCTGCTTGTTCAACTGCCATGTGTTTTGATTTGATTTTTTTATGAACTTAAATTGAATTTTAATGAGGAATTAGATTGGGAAAGCTTGACAAATTTAATTATGGATGCATGGAATTTGTTGCTTAAGAGATTGAAACTAAAACAATTTTATCAAATTCTTTAGTAGTCATGCACACAAGGTGTTTGATATAAGATTTGAAAGATAATTATGTTCTAATGGAATAATTAGCTATGGCCAAAGTATTATGGAGAAACTATGACATAAAAGTTGATGTTTAGAGCAGCTTTGAATTACTTAGATGGATTATGGTCATGTTAAGGACTAAAATTTAAATTTAGAATCATGTTTTTCTCTTATAGGAAATCAATTTTTCTTATCAAATTGATTCAAGGAAACTTTATAAAGGACTTGTTGATGCTTAAGGATTGTATGGTTGGTAATTCATAACTTTGTGTAACCGTGTATGATTTGATTTTAGAATGCATATAAGATGTTTGATGGAATGAGAACTAAAAGATTAATGTTCAAGAGCAATGTGAGTATATACTATAATAATTGAGGGAGCGAATGATTATGAGTGTTATAAAAATTTAGATGTTCAATTATTATATTGGATGTTTCAGGAATAAACCTTGTTGTGAGGAATGCTAAGGGGTAAATTACAATGTTGGGATTGCCATAGGTGGGTGGATAACATTCCAATAAATTTACTAACAAGTTTCTTTTATTGAAATATTATTTTTCTTAAGTAGATTTCATATACTATTTCAAGTGTATAATATTTTGTTAATTATTTCTTTAAACTCTTGCAATTGTGATTTATATGGTGAAAAATAATGGAATTATAACATATCTATATATATTTATTATAAAATATATCTTGAAGGCTCATGAAAAGTTTTACTACCATTATATATATATATATTGATAAAGGCAAATGTGAAATTAGTAAAGAATTTTATATTGAGAAGAATTAAGGTTTTGAAAGGGTCATGCGAGTTTGATACTGAGAGCATAATATTTTATTTTGAAAATGATTAATTTCTTGCATGTTTGAAAAAGTGATTTTTTTAGAGGACTATATGCAGAGCATTGATTGCTAATAGCAGTTTCGTTAACCCTTGGTACGCATTAGTCAATGACTAGCTAGTTTGATTTTTGTGAGCTCTGTTCTCATGTCTGTTATTCGTGGGTCTCATACCTATACTTGTTTTGTGGCTTTGACTACATTTAGTTAGTTACCTTTGTGGACTGTGTGTCCACTTCTATTTCGTGGCTTCGACCATGTATGGTTACTTACCCTCGTAGACTATGTATCCATACTTGTTTTCATGGCGTAAGCTACGTTTGGTTATTTACCCTCATGGATTGTGTGTCCTCATTTGTTACCTATTCTGTAAAGTCCTCAGATTTAATGGATTTGTGAATATATATTTATATACACTTTATCAAATTTAAACAGTGAATATTATTATTTCTATTTACTTTATTTTATAAGATCAAGTGTTAAGGTTTTGTCACTATAAATTTATTGGCTCAGTATTTTTGAAGCTACATAGAATCTTGTAATTTCCAAGCTCAATTATTATATCATATTGATGTTCTCTTTTAATTATGCACTAATCTATTTGATGAATTTTTTTATCTTGAATCTTTGATTTCATTATTGTGACATTATTCACTAAAAAAGTTTTTAGCCTCAGATATTGTAAATAGCTAAGTACCTCTAGGGGATCAATGAAGGATATATTTTGAACTGAGGTTAAAGCAGTAATTTGATTAAATTTATATTTGTTGTCAAATTTTAACTTATGTATTATACTATGTTATTTGTAAATGTTATTCTAGATGCTTCATATAGACTATACTTAGGATCCTTGTATTGATTAATTATTTGTTTGTCTATTGATAAGAGTAAAACTCATTATTGTTGTTTTTGCTGATGTTGTTGTTATAGAAAATTTTTAGGACTCTATATTAAGTTTCTAAGGAAAATTTATGACTTTTTGGTATAAATAAAATAAAATAAAATCAAGAGCCCTACTCATTACCTTGATAGTGTTGTGATTAAAATATAGTAGCTGGTATTAAGGCTAAGGGATATGTGTTTCTATGCATATCTTAAGTCAGTCACACTTAAATTTTAGGGCGTAACAAATATGCATGATCAAGAGATAAGAACAAATGAATCAGGGATCATACATTTGAACAAGGTAACCTCAGCTTGAGGTGACTTAAGTCTCAATATAGCAATATGTGATTATATAACAAATGACAAATCATGTGTGGTTACCATCAGTCTTCACACTTGGAATTGTCTTTGACACAATGTAATAAAGCACAGTTACTAAAACTTGTATGGATCACAATGTCTCCCACGTGTGATTTTGCATACCAAAGCAAGGCTTAAGGCATCATAGAGTAATAAATCACACATGAATTACTTCTTGACTCTTACGTGATTCATCATTCAATGTGACCAACCTGTAGTTTCTCATGAGTGACTAAGCTGAATCACACATGATTCTACAACTCACACTGAATTCATCAACAATAATTTTTAAGACGTTAGAAAGACATCACTTGCAAGCTTGAATATACTTAGATGAGTCTTAATGCATATAAATGAGACAAATAATGCATTCATTTTAATGATTATAAAAAGTGATTAAGCTCTCAAAATTTTCACATTGAATCTAAGAGAATTTAAATAACTTATCCTAAAGGACTTCATCTTCTCTTGATTCTTCATGCTCTTGAGGTTTTACCTTCATCCATGATTATATATATATATATATATGCATACACAATAATTTTCTTTTCTCTTGGTTTTGTAATCATCAAAACACATGATTCAACATCCAAGTTCCAGCTTTATGTGTCTCTTACGTCAATGTGAATCAACATATCTATAAATGGAGTCATCATGATTCAGCAGATCTAAAGCTAGCATCTTGCATTCTTGGTCAATGTAGTCATCACCATTGCATTTTCCTCCATGTTCACCTTTGTCCCTCTTTTCCTACGACTCTGCCATTCAACCAAGCCATATCTCGTCTCAACTCTGTGGGCTACAAACTCCAGTTCAATCCACGCGCTCTAAAACATATCATCTACCATGTGTTGTGCTGCTCTTCATTTATCTATCCAATTGCTCATGGATGAATACAGAGGTATGTGGGTCTAAGACATGCTGTGTCTGTGAAGCGACTTTACCAAAAACTCTAATTAAGGAGCTGCACCATCCTTACAGCATTTTAAGGAAATAAATTTTTCTTCCAATCTTTGAAGGTTTTCTTTTGATTAGCTCAAGGAAATTGCAAATAAAATTTCTAATTATAGACTAGTAAAAAACATGATGTGTGTGTATGTGAAGAACTATAGATTTTATGAAGGCAGTTGATGTCACATCTTAAAAATTAGATGTAACATATAATGTTATAATAAAATTAAGGGTTAATATGCAATTTGGACCTTGAATTGTAGGTCTAGGGGCAATTTAAACCCTAAACTTTAAAAAGATGCATTTTAAACTCTAAAAAAATAAAAGTGGGGGCAATTTTGCGGCTGTCGTTAACTTTTAACAAACATCCAGCAAATTCATTTAGAAAAAATTGTACTTTAGGCCCCCATTTGACAGACGTTTGTTAAAAGTTAACACATACACAAATTTATTTAAAAAAAAAAGATGAAGTAGGAAAAGAAAATGCATGGTTGTTCATAGTAATACAAAGAAAACAATTAAAGAGAGGAAAAAAACTATAGTACCCAGAATGTCATAATTTGATGAAAAAGTTACCTTGTAAATTATTACGTTCAAGACCTAGCACTTGAAGCATGTCCAATTGTCCAATATCTTCTGGTATATCACCTAAAAAAAAAAATTTAACGCTCAAAGATATTGAATTTGAATTGGTCACAGGTATATCTATTGATAATATTTCCCACGTATGTCATAGAGACACAAAAAAGATGGCATATTAATCCTACGAGCGTCCATATATGATGAATCTTTTTAACAAGTCTAACAACACATGCAAATTATAAGCAACATATTGTGCAGTAATTGTTTAAAAAATTTTACGTGGTTTTAACGTAACTACAAAAGAAATTCTATAAGTCATCTATAGTGACAAATTGTCTAGCTAGCTAAAAGAGGATGACAAAGAACATTGGATTATTTTATCTTAACCAATTTAAAAAAAAATATTATCAACAATATGTCATTGAAAAATAACAGTGACAGAATTATGAAACATTAATTTTCTCAAGGGAATTTTATTTGAACAAGGAAGCAAACGTTTGCAAAGCTGTTTTCATCAACACACAAAATGAGCTAACTTTAATAATTTGAATACCCGAAGAGGAGGACAAGAAGTTGGAAAGCTAAATCTTTAAAAAAAATCAATAACACGGAAAAAATGTGTTTTGGATATATGCAACATATTTTACCCATAAAAAGAGTAAATTATTTTTTTTTTATTTTTTAAATAGCTAAATAGATTTCATCACCGCCAAAAATTATATCATATAAAGTTTATAAATCTTTTACAGCTAAACAGAAATCATTAATGCCAGAAAAGTTCCTAGAAATTTCAAAGGAATTATGCCATTGTGTGAGACCTGATTTTTTTTTTAATTTCGATGAGATTTTATAGTTATTTTCCCAAGTTAATATGTTGTTAATATTTTATATATTTGTAGTTATAAGTTTTATATTTGCTTTTAGAAAGCTTAGGTGAGTAGGGTCTGGGGGTTCACCAAGGTTAGGACAGGTCTCCTTCAAAAATTACTTTTAGATGTACTTACAAATCATCCAACAAGATATTTGTAAGTTTTATATTATTATACACCATCAATTATCTAATAGCATTCCTCTCAAATCCTAAATTAGTAAATTACTTTTAAAAATATATATAATAAAATTTAAAAATGGAAAATAAATATATACCATAATTTGTTTATATATCTATATTTTTAAAAAAAAATCTCTCGTCTATCTTTGATTCTCATTTCAGCCCCAATTCAAAATGATGGAGATAGCTTAATGATTTGGTTATCTTCAGAAAATGTTTTTTTTTTTCCATGCCATCTAAAAAATTCTTGCAGTGAAAGCTATTAGCTGGATAAATTGGTTACACATTTTAAGAACATTCGTAAGATGTTTGATTTATTTTAGTGGCGGATCCATGTATGATATAGCTTGAACTTGTTCTTTTGGTATTTTATACCAAAGATTAATTTTTGTTCAAATAAAGCCCAAGATATGCCATGCTGCCACTCTACTCATTCTATAAATCCCAATCAGAATTTGATTTCTTACCCGCTTATTCCTCTTAATTAAAATTCTAATGATGTTTATAGCCAATAAGAGCAAAATTGACTGTCATTGATAAGTAACAAAATTGAATAAACCAACTTTGAATTAGACGTTGGATCCATCCAAATTTTACTTTCTGTTTACGTATTAACATTATATACTCTTTGTTTTTTTTGGGTCCATTTGTTAAAGATTAAAAAATAAGTCATTATTAGATAATTTTAAGGATTTTATAAAATAATTATTCTGTAAAAATTTTATAAAAAGCAGACATATTTTATATTTGGTTACAATAATAAAGTATAATTATTATTTAGTTATTTTTAAATTCTTTATTCGGTTTTATAAAAATAATTTATTATTTAATTATTTTAAAATCTTAGTATTTCTTCTTGTATCCCACATTTTTAAAACATTCTCTCTCGAAGTAGTTACTTAAAATAATAAAAAAATTTACTTTTCTATTATAATTATTTTCAAAAACTTAAACAAACATTGTTAAAATCACAATTTTTTCTAAAAAAGTGATTTTTTTTATAAAATAAGCTAAAAGAAATGGGCCGTTCATCCCTTAAAATTGTTATAATTAAGTGTGGATCTAGATTAGTCTAGAGCGAACAATGAACCTAGGATACCCCAAGATATTGGATGGTCTAGTACCAAAAAAAAAAAAAACCAAAAAGAGTAAATAGTTTGGATATGTAAAAATGTGGTATACTTTAAAATATTTAATCTAAATATCTAACCTAAAATTTAATTATAAAATATGATATAGTTTAAATATTTAATCTAAACATATTATGTCATTGAGATTTATGGGGGTTATAGTAAGTAGAACCTTAAAAAAAAAAAAAGTAAGACTACAATTGTGACAATAGAATTATCAAAAAAATTTTAAAGTTATAAACTAACTTTTTATATAATTATGTATGTGTATCAATATAACAAAATAAAAAGTACAATACTACAACTGTTGATATATATGTTTAAAAGCTGCATCTATGAATGATAGATTTGGTGACGGGCTTTTGCTTCTATTACCTAAATTACAGTGTCATTTTTGTTTTGTATTTGAAGAGATATTAGGGTGGGAAAAAAAAAAAAAAGACATAGGCTTTATTAAAATTGGATTTAGTAAATATGCTTGATTTTTAATTCATTAAAGTCCTTTGAAATTAAAAATCAAGCATATTGTTGCTGGTTCTATAGGATGGGTGTCTTCACCATCACTCCTTTGGTCATCTACTTTTAAAATTATTTGGCTGATCTCTCTTATGTTGTTGCTGATCTGTTTTTGCTCTGTTGCTGTTTGCGATTTCAGTGTACTGTGCCAGTTTATTTGCCTTAGGAATATATCAGCAGTTGGGAAAAAAAAAAGTCCTTTGAAATTTAATGAAAGTTTCCTTACAAGGGACCTAACTGAAATTATCCCCTGTTATATTTAAAATCTTTGTAACAGGTTGAGTTCTCAATGATATTATAAAAATATTACAAATTATGTATAAAAATATAATCCAATTTTTGTTTTGTCAGAAAAAAGAAAGTTTATTCTTAACTATACATTTTGGGATATACAATTAATAGCATTTCGACGCGAAACCTATTAGCATCTAAGTTCATAATTTCAAGTTGCAAGTTGCAAGAGACAAGAAGTAAGAAAAAGAAAAAAATCTATAGTGACTTATAATTTGCATAAAAATTATACCTTGTAAATTATTGGAACCAAGCTGTAATTCCTGAAGCGAAACCGAACTTCCAATGCTTCTAGGTATGTAGCCAATGAGTTGATTTCGACCCAAGTACATAATTCTAAGATTTGTAAGATTGGCAATCTCATTCGGAATATCTCCTGCATTATTGCAATAACAAACAAAAACAGTAATATGAGTGCTTGTATATATATTATATAAAATCATAGAAATACAATATAACTTTATGGAGATGATCATGGACAACATATGTTGTAAAAAATCATATAAATTTAAAAACCATTAAAAAAATATCTCTTGCATTATGGCTCCAAGAACCCAAATGAAAATGACAAAAACTAACAAAAAGCATGCAAAATATTTGTTCCTGGCAGTGTAGAGAATGCTAAATGATGATAATGCACTATGTTGTATTGAAAGCATAATGACGGAGTTACCAATATCACAACAAATTAAAATTATATATAATTTGTAGATTCATTTATTGCACCCTACTCAACGTAATATATATATATATATATATCTCATTCCCCTCTCCAACAAAATCAACGTTGAATATGATATTGTAAATAGCTTATTCTAAGACATTCTAAACACGTATTAAATTTTTGAAATGATTTAGAGCAAATATATGAATTTATTTGATATTATTAAAGACACACCTATTAGGAGTTGTATGATATCAATTCAAGTGAGAATAAGCTAGAAATAGCTGGAACTATTTTTCCTGAAATAGTTAATGTGACCAAGATCTAATTGTTTTTAATTAAGCAAAATCAAGTTTCCACTGCATCTTGTTATGTAATAAAAACAAATTAAATCCAATTATATGAGATGATTTTGCAATTTTAAAGTTTCAGACAATGTATTAAAATGATACAATATAACTTTATGAGATTATTAAGGAATACATAAAATCAAAATGGAACCTTTGTCTTTAATTTTAGACATATGCCTAATCGAATTACAATAACTACATATAAATCCATCCCATAACGTGCACTGGGAAAAAAAAAATAAATATTAGACATCAAAAAAACGAAACCACACTGTTCAATACCATTAAATATCTTAACAAATCATAACCCGAATTACAAGACAAACACATTGCGTTGACCTTTTACACAAATATATAGTGTATATATATCTAGATAAATAAATGTTGAAGACATAAAGAAAAAGATAAACTTTCATTTAAAATTTTCACTTACCGTGAATTTTTTAACTATATTCAATGTCCTTAATTAAATAATTGTTCAGTAAAATTATGACATCTAAAAGACTATAACTGTTAAAATATTTGAAGGATATTTTATTAATTTTTCTTTTAAAAAATAATATTGTTAAGTTGTATAATGGTAACCCCTCCTAGTGATATAAGACTTGTAGGTTATTATTATTGTTGTTGTATATATTTCATTATACCATGTTATAAGAGAGCAAAGTTTTAAAACTAGACCAGTCATTAAATTGATTGAGGCACATTCACTGTTTATTGATTGAATCATGGTTAGACTGGTTGCTATTAAAATGAAAAAACTGTGAATTTATAAAAGGATAAAAATAAATAAATTAAAAAGAAAATAATGAGTAATAAGTTGCCCTCTTTTTT
>NW_026556757.1:0-31718 GCF_029017545.1 Prosopis cineraria
AAATTTCATTTACAAATCATTTTTAATTCATGAATATAATTATTTTTATTCCTCATTTCGATAACTTCTTAACCCATAATCTAACATTTCATAATTCCACAATTCCTCTTTTATATATATGATTAATTATTCAATATTCTATATTTTAATAACTTTCTTATCTCTACAATTCAGTTTTTTATTTTTTTAATTCATGCATTTAAAAAAGCAGTTGAAGTACGTTGCTTTTGCAAGCAAAACTGAAATGCATTATTCAAAAGACATAGTAGAACTCATCCTTTTCATTAGATTTGTAAGGAGAAATGTATCCAATTCTTCTTGTTATTTATTCTAATTAAATTCACAAAATAAAGAATATAAATTTAGGAGGGATGTTGCTGCTTAATTGAATAACTTCCTCACAAACGGAATATATTTAGAAGATGTTCCATTTTTGCTCCAACGCCTCACAGATCAGTCCTATGCAGCATTTGGCAGATAGTGGATATCCAGAAACTGCAACACCGCAACAAAACATATTAGCACAGCTTATGTGAAGTATATCATGATAAAACAGTGTAAAAAGATATATCAGTAATATAACTATTTTTTATTAAAGAATTGGTAATACTAATTCCAAGATGACTTGACGAATCCCTTAAAAATTTACCTAAACTTTGGAGGGGTAGTTAGATACTGGGAAAACATTGAAAACGAAAATTATAGAGCTTGCTAAGACATTAATAAGAATTGAAGATCTCCGAATATTGAAATGTCAGGAAAAAAAAAACTGATTTTTGTTTGCAATTAAAATGCTTCTAATTATTGAAATAATCAATAGAAGGTCATCTATGAATTATAAAAAAAATTGGCTGTGAATTTAATGAAGCTCACTTGTGCATATATACAAAATTAATTGTGAATGAGTAGATAGTTTTGAGAATATACACATTATCACATTAAATTAAAGGATAACTGCTTGTAAATTTTTGAAAAAATACTTGTGAATTTTATGAAAAGTCAAAACATGGGAAGGTCCCTAAATCATTGATTTACAATTAATATTATTCATATCCATCACAATTGACACTTTTCAAATTTACAATTGACCATCCTAAATCACAAGTGATGTAAATTCATGATACTATCATTTATTCATAATTGAATTTTCATAAATTTATTAATGACCTTAAATTTACAAGTGACTATCCTTAAATTTATAAGTGATGATAAATAAATTTATAAAATTATATATCCCTTCACAACTAACTTTCTATTAATTCACAAGTAACATTACTTGAATTTACAACTAATTTCAGTTAAATTCATGAGTCACATTCCATTCATTATTTTAACAACTATTTATTTTTTAATTACAAAAATAATGATCATGGTCCTTGACATTTTAGTAATTCAGTGTCTTTAATTGTTATTAATGCCACAAGTTCTATAATTATCATCCTCCCTTATTATTTACATATAACCTGTATTATTTCGCATCATAACAGCAGATAACTAATAAATCTATGTCACGAAAAGAAAACTAATGGATCTATGACCTAATAGCTCCCTTAAGTACTGTTCTTGAGTATTTGATCATGAACTATTTACATATTTTATAACTTTGAGTTACTATTAATTAAATTTTGACTGCATCTAATATGTAATTAACAGCCAAAAGACAACCTTTTCACTGTTATACCCAGTATATCAACTTGAAAAACAACTACGTCTAGAAAACAAGCATTAAGAATCACAAACACTTGGGAGGGAATGACAGTTCAAAATATTTGAATCATTTCAATGGGATATTTTTATTCAGACTAGGCATGATTGGAAACAAACCACTAAGGTAATTTATCCCAGAATCTAATGAAAATAATTGAAATTCTATCTAGATAGGTGGAATTTGAACATTGTTGGAAGGTACAGTTACTTTTACCACTTTGAAAAGCCTTTACCTGAAATATAATCATGCATATAGTCCTTCTTTACACTCCATTCACCATTGCACCGACCTGAAAATATAAAGGAATCTATCACAATGATTTAAACCTCAATATCACACATGAACTTAGAAGTCATTTGGTTACTGGAAATGGTGGAATGAAATGGATTAAAGATAAGAACAAAAATGAATTAAATCACCCCCTTACCTCATGATAAGAATGATAAAATTCCATAGCACATACTAGAAATGTGAAAATATTACACCCCTCCACATAACTCCCAATCTCATAAATTAAATTATCCTTCTTCCTTCGTAAACACAATTCACTTATCTCTCCCACACGTCTTAATCATTTTATTTTTATCTTCAATCAATTTAATTCTTTTCTTTCTAGAAACCAAACAGCCTCATAGTTTTCTGCCACGTTAAGCCATTAATAGAATTGGAACATACCACATACACGGGACTAACAGCATCACTCACCACTGATACATAATCCTCTATGTCAACTAGCTTCTCCGAACTATAAGAGAGACCTGCATCATGTCCTCAAAACAACATGCTTACATCCAAATCACCAGCTGGCCAAAGTAGAAAGAAAACAGAAAACCTAAAATCACCAAACAGTGAAGATAACTCACCTACTATGTGAGAATTGACTGGTAAATGGCGTGTCACAGGTTCTTCAAGAACACGAAGGAGTACTTCATTTGTATCTTTGGCACGCACACGGATTTTGAAGCAATTCCACTGAAGTATTGTATAAGACCAAGATAGAATTCAGGAAAAAAGAGTTCCATTATTCATAAAAAAACAAAAAAAAAAAAACATCAATCTCCCAACGAAAGAAAACAGAATGAAGGAAGAAGGAAGGAAAGTCATATATATGAAGGAATACTTACAAATGACACCACAAAATCGCTTACATGTTCGTGGAAGACGAACATGTGGTTTGACTTCAAAAAGAACTCCTTTATCAATTTTGACATATATAGCTGCTACCATGCCAGCTTTATTAAGCGGGCTGTCTAAAATGGAGCGGAGAGCCTGTAAAATTCCAAAGTTTGATATGTGTAGTGGTAGAAAGAGAAGGAAAAGAGAAGAGAAATAGAGAGGAAGAGGAAGAAGAATAGAGAACTACAGAGAGACAAGAGAAAGTTTTACCAAATGGTACTCTCAATATTTCACTAAAAACATAAGATTTTCAGGTCTACACATCCTCATATATATACATATATATAAAAGAGCGGAAGCCTGTAAAATTCCAAAGTTTGTTTCTAAAATGTGACAACAACCAAGTGGAATGTGTGAGCCGACACAAAACCCATAAAAGTAACCCATAATCATATGTTCATCAATGGCGTACACATTGTTTTATGAGTTGTCACAAAAGCTTTTGCATAAACAGCATTCACTCTTCATCCATTCACGTTCATTTTAGTTAAAGAAGTTTGATTAATTTATCTTAAAGATGTTGGAAGATTTGGTCCCGGAAATAAGTACCAACCTCATGAACTATGTCAGGTCGATAATCATTAAGATTCTTCTTTTGATTCAACAAAAGCTCGGCATCGTCATCTGAACTCAGAATTTTCCACTTCTGAACCAAACATAAGAGAACCACAAAATAAATAAGGTGTATTGTAACCAAGATAAACAAATTTTAACAAATCCCTCGTAACTAGAAAATGAGCAAAGTTAACCAACAACCAACCAAACCCCATAAACAAGGTTCACATATTAATGTTTATTAATTGACATATGAGTACCTTTCTAACAAGACCCTTTGCAGAGAAGCGTTGTCAAGGATGAATATGGTTTGAGACCTCACGTTCTGCGGACAATGGACCAAAGGGGTATTTGGTTCACTTTCCAATGGTGCAGCAGTTGATGTTTGGTTCACTTGTGCTTCTCCTTTTAAGGTCACGTTATTAGTCTGTTTTTCCACCCTCTTACGCTTTTGCCTAAAATTTCTGCAAGGGTTAAGCATGACTGTTGATTCCACTGAAACTGATATCACTCCTTTGAGTAATGCTTTTGAGTTTGGCAATTGATTTTACTTCGCTCTGAGAATAGATAAAGACAGAAAAAAAATACTAAAACTCAGTAGTTATCAGCATCAAGCATATTCAATGTTGTCAAAGAAAGAAAGACTTGATACCTTATGCAAAGAACCAAAAAATATCATAGGTGTTGTAACATACAGAAAGGAAAATGCACCAGCATATTCAACATAAATGAATTGAACGTTGAAATTATAGTGAGAATTAATTAGTACACTCACCACCCACCAAAAAAAATGCATCATGTCAATGCATACAGCAAATTTAAATGGAAAAATGCACATAAACCAAAAAAAGGAAACAAAAATACATCTTACTTCCCTGAATTCAAGACTAATAAAAGTTTACAACTTAAAATGTAATGGAAGAACTTTTATTTTAGAAAAATATAATATTAACTCTAAATCTCGTGTAAAGAAGGGGGTGTTTTGTGTTCTTTCAGAGAAAAGGGAATATTTTGCTGCTTTTTGACGTTGACAGAAGTCATCATCAGATTTTAGTTGAGATGGTAAAATGTATTTTCAACAATACAATTTAAACCAATGAACACGGATTGGAGTGAGGTATACAGATGATAGAGAAGTGAAACTACAAACACCCATTTAAATCCCCACACATGAAAGTGACACTGAAAGAAATTATACTTGATGAACGTAGCATTTCAGTAAATCATAGCACAAGGCAGCTGACAAAGTAAAATAGTTTTTCAAACCCAATAAAAAAAAATGGTTTAATTTAGATTCACTAATCAACTGAGGTTGATCTGTGAGTGTAGGGGGGTGTTGATTGAACGAAACAGGACCGGGAGTCAAGAACAGTCCCATCTCATGCCCCATCCTGAAAAATGAACATGAAGGTAGTCCAAGGAGGGACATTATCAGGATGTCCCAATGAAGTAAACAAAATGTGAAAGAGAGACTTGAATATCAATATTTATTAAATTACATAACTTTTTAAATCTAAAATCAAAACTACATGAGCACATAAATTCAATTATTAAATTACAACAACTATAATTTAAAGTGAAATAATACAATCACAACTTAAAATCAAGTACATGGTAATCAACAAATGACCTTGCAAGTAACATAACAACAATAGAATCATTAAGTTACATAACTTAAATAAGAATATGGTTATAAAAAAATGAACATAAAATAAATGAACAAAAAATATATATTTTGACTCTCATTGAATAAATAAAGTACTAAATATTAATAAAAAACAAAAATATATAATAATATATTCAGGACCATCCCCAACATATTTTTGCCCTCTTCTGCGGAGTCTTGTCTTTTTTTATTTTTTTAGTCGAGACAAAGCCATCCTGACATGATTGGGACAAAATTGGACTGATCCAATAAGATGGCGGAAAACAAAGAACTTTGTTAGAACTTATAATTTTTCTATAACATCAAGAATAAAACCCAGAGGAATCTAACAATGCTTCCAATATTGAAATCTGAACATAATCACTTCATTCAATATAAATAATAGAATAAAACAGTACAATGTTCATAACACAATACACAACAAATAAAAATAAGGCAACGACAGAAAGAAGAAATCTCAGAACCATATACTTGTCAACACGGAGAGGACAACGGAGGGACTATGCAGCAATGAAGGTGGGCAGCTAGAGGGAATGACAGAGGACGGAGGATAGCGGCAAGCGAAGGCTTCTCCTATTCGTCGATGGTGAATGCCGCGAGATGACTTGAGTTTGGTCGCGAAGAATGCTTGCGATTTTCGAATTAGGTCCTCAGATCAGATTACCCTTAATAATATGATTATAAGTTATTATAAGGGTAATCTGAGCTGAATTGAAATATGATTATAAGATTACCCTGATTTGATGACCTAATTCAAAAATTGCAAGCTCCTCGTGTTCTCTTACAAACACACAGCTTGGGAATTATATAATTCTATATGTCATCGTTGATCCAGTATATACCCTTAATAAACATCAGATTCAATTATTTGCATTATTAATCAAATGCAAATCAACACCAATCTTTATAGCTAACTAAGAGCATAAATATTTGTGAAAGAATGCCGATCATTTGCCGCACAGCACATCATGGATGGCGATGATTATTTAGGTACCACAGAAAACATCCTGGTATGTACGAATAAGGAAAGATACCAGAAGGATCTGTCGTCCATGACATTTAAAAAATAATGACGTGGCTTTCAACTACATGAAGGAAAAATTCTCAGAAAGATTCAGTGTGATCTTGTCCATGTTCCAATTCCACTCCCGAAGAAAGAAAAGAAAACGGTGTGATTTCCTAAAAATCCCAATAGGAATCGCAGGAATATAATATAAAAAGGTATATAATGCATGGCAAGACAACCTGATGAATTTGTTTTTGTACGTACGAGAATCTGGCGGCTGGCCGAAGCCAGTGAAGGAGGAACGAATTATTCTGCAACTTGAATTCACACCCTGAAGTTTAAGAATATTTAAATTTGTGTAATCACCAGTACCTCGGCGCCAGATTATGGATTGTTTACGATGGGGCTGATACAGAGGTTATCACGAAAAGTCCACAGCAGATCAAAAAGGGCCTATTGGATGAATGAATAGTATAAGATCATTTGGTGTATGATAGTCAAGGAAGGAGCCCATCACACGTAAAAGGCCATCCACATTGATATGTGAAAACCCATATTAGTTTTTGACCAAAAACGCCAGATTAGATATACTTCTCTCTGTTTCTTTTCAATGGATAGGAGCAGGACGGCTATGAGGAGAAATCAAACATTCGCACCTTTTTTTTTTTTTTTTTAAATTGACTCAAATAAGGTGCATTTTTTAAAGTAAGGAAAGAGTGCTGTGGCGAATACAGTCGAACGAGGAAAAGGTATGGTATGGCCGTATGCGCATCATCATCTCTTTCATATTTTAAAAAAATTACAGTTCTGCATTTAGGTTTTATAACTTAGTGATTCTATTATTATTATATTACTTGTAAAGTCATTTGTAATTGCCATGTACTTGATTTTAAGTTGTGATTGCATTATTTTACTTTAAATTATAATTGTTATAATTTAATAATTGAATTTATGTCGTGTCTAGATTGTGATCTCCTAAAAAAAGGAAATCAATAAATGTAAGAATTGCCACCAAAATTTTAAAAAGATAACTTTAAAAAATTTTAAAAAATAAAATGGTTTATAATAATCAAAATAGGATTCAGGAGTCAGTTGTGTGTTGAGAAGGTGTTAGGCACGCCACATCACCCATTCGTGAGAACGGTTACCATAGTTGACTAAACAAAATTAATATGGCCTTAAATGAAATTTAATTACCCTTAATGAATAAAAAAGGAAAAAAAAAAATTATAATTAAAAAATTATTTATTTACAAGTTGGACTTGATCTAGAATAAAATCCTAAGGCCTACGTTCCCTTTAGAGGGATTAAAATTCACATAGTTCGAGGGTAAAAATACGTGTTAGTTTGTTAGTATTTTTAGAAAAGGAAATTTTTATTTTTCAAAAAAAATTAAATTGAGTTGGTATCTTTTAATTAAAAAAATCTTATTCTCTTATTTGAGAAAGAATTTTGTTAAAATAAAATAAATTGAAATTCTTGCATAAATTCACAAAATCTCACACAAAAATTAATTTAATTCATGATTGCAAAAATTTCAAAATCTCACATAGCATAGAAATTTTTTTTGACCTTTTTATATTATATAAAAAAGACTCCTTTTTTTAAAAAAGGTTAAAATAAATCAATTAAGTATTATAACTAGCGTGCCTGTGATGGCTCATTGTCACAAAAAACATACCAATAAACTAATTACCTATAAAAATTTTAAAAATCTCACATAGTATAATTAAAAACAAATCACACAAAAGTCTCAAATCATATAGTGCAATATGTGCTAGAGAAAGAATATAATAATATAAATAGCTTGTTAAAAAAAAAACTAAGAAATCAAACCTTTGGAGGCTTTACCACTTAATGCAACTTAAATAATTGTTCTAATCATTACCATCTTATAACAAAAGAAAAAATAACTGACCAACACATATATTTGAATGTATGCATACTTGTTAGAATAAAATCACACAAACACGCATGCGCACATTCACACACACAAAACTAATATTGGTGGTTAAAATGATCAACAGGCGAAAGAAAAAAGAAACAAAGAAAAGGAAATAAGAGAGAAAGATAAATAAATAGATAAATAAATAAATAAAATAAATTTTAAGAAGACAATATTAAATTAAAATCAAAAGGAGAGAGGAATGGAAAGCATACTCAAAATATATATATATATATATATATTTTTAAATAAGGGAGACATGCACGACCAGCACTATAAAATGAAAGGGAAAAAACATGTACCTTGGAAAATTAGATTCAAACTTGGTGGAGAAAGAAAGAAAACAAAGAAAAGGAAACAAGAGTGAGAGAAACTCAGAAAGCAAAGACTGAAGGCCAGCGAAAATGAAGTCCGAAGAATGGATCAGTTTAGTGTGAGAAGAAGTGAATATTGAAGACTGAAGACTCGAAGCGTGACATTTGATCTGGACTTCTAGTTTTGGAGATGGCTGACGCAATGACGGCGACACTGGCTAAACGAGTCGGTCGAAGGCTTAAGGGTTTCACTTTTAATGTTGATCAGTTGGTGAAAGAGAATGACTCAGCTGTGCAAGACAGACACAAGAGACAAGACAAGACACAGCCACGCAGGCACAGAGCAGGGGCAGCCATCTATTTTTTTTAAATTAAAAAAATATAGACAAACAGATATTCAAGCTTATTTGGGTACCCAAATAGGTTCGAAATATCAGTTTTCTATAAAATGTTAAGCCTAATTTAAATTTTTTTAAGCTTATTTAGATTGATTTGGCCTGAAATATCTACTCTAATCACAACTTTACTTCTTCTATTTATAATAATACAACAGCAAATCACAACTTTACATGTTAAATTCTTGATATTGTTGTACAGATAATTTGATTATTTATATAAATTTATTAATAATAAAAAAGCCTCTAAAAACTTTAGTAAAATTATGATATTTTATAAGACTTAATTATCATTTATATAATTCAAAAAAATATTATCATTTTTCTAAAATTAATCAACCATAATTTTTGACTTAATTCAATACCTAAATTTTAACTAGTTGCATTCAGTTCCTATAATTTTAATAATTTAAAATATTAGTTTCTAAAATGTAAAATAACTTTAATATTTACAATTTCATTTTAAAAAATATAAAAATTAATATTTAAAATGTTTAAAATTATAGAGCTTGAAATGCATCAAGTTAAAATTCAGAGATTAAGTTGCAATTAAGTCAAAACTCAAAACTATAAGGATAGAATTATAAAGAGGTAAAATTTAGAGACTAAATTATAACTAGGTTAAAATTACACATATATAAATTTGCCATTGAAGTTTTTTGGGAGAATTTCAATGCACCTAGAACCAATATATTTTCATTAGAGGACTAATAGAATATGAAATAATTTTACAGGCCAAAATATCTTTCTTGCAATTATGTTGTCCAATAAAAAGATAAAATTGTCCCTTTGTGAAATAAGTGGATCTTTTATTAGAAAATAAATGGGCTTTGATTATTATTTACAGATATTCTATTGTTAATTTTATCTGAACAACATTTAAGTTTTCTCTCCTTTAGCAAATGCAAACCAAGTAAAGTATGTGAAATAAATGAATGTTTTGTTATAATCTATTACAAATTTCATTTTGGTACTTTGTAAATTTTCTCTCAACAGTATAAACCGCTTGGATTATGTGAAATAAAAGAACACCTTATTGTTAATAAATGGACTTTCAATATTATTTGTGGAGTTTACAATTTGTAAATTTCCTAAACCATGTGGATTGTGTGAAATAAACAAACATTTTATTGTTAATAAATAAATTTTAAATATTATTTATGGATGTTTTGTTGTGTATTCAACAAAAGGACAATTTCATCTTTTCACCAAAAAAAACTTAATGGCAATAAAGGCCTTTGGATCTAGATAATTATTTCTGATTCGATTAGACTTTTAATGCAAATAAGTTGGCTCCAAGAATTTGAAGTACAATTCTCCCAAGTTTTTTTTTTAAATACTAATGATTTATTAGAAGCTATATTAAATTTTGACTAATTTAGATTAGGTTAGATTAGACCACATAATTGTAAACTCTTTTAATAATAATTTTCATTGTAAAACCCTTGACAAGCAGCACCACTTGGCTAACGACCTATTTCAATACATACAACTATTGCAAAAGTTAATTACTAAAAAGCCAAAGGTTATCTAAGTCATCAGGGTAGGTGGCTGCAAAAAGCTTGGGAGGCAGCATCTATAGGCTTTAAAACATGAAAGAGTGGGCTGAATGCAAATGAAGCACTGCACACAAAATTCCTCAAGTACAAACATGGCCTAGAAGGGGAATCTTGCTGCCCGAGAGGATGTTAAGAAGAAGTGAGTATACTACATCTTTTTAGAGATTGCAAGGAAGCTGAAATCAAGTGGACAATGCTGATCAAGGTTGACGAGTGGGATGACTTCAAGAGGGGTGTAACTCTGGAATGTCTTGAATGGAATTTGAAAGCTGATGTAGGAAATTCATGGGTAAAACCACTTCCTTGGTGCCAACTGTTTGCATGCACGTGCTGGGTTTTATAGCCTGATTGGTGCTAATGGGTCTTGAACAGTGTAGAAAATCAAGGAATTTTTATTGCTAGTAAAGAGTATTTCTAAAGCTAAACAAAACAATCACATGCTCAACATGCTAAATGGCAAATTTTTTGTTAGGGTATGTAGAACTAACCCTCACATGCATGTCTAAAAGAATGCTCGCCTCATAATCAAGGGGGGGAACCTAACAAAACGGTATGCTTGGGAGTGTTGGAATTATTAGGAGTCATGACAAGCAGTGGTTATATGGTTTTGATGCCATAAATGTGTTTTTACCCCCATGACATTGCTGTAATCAATGACATTAGATTGGGTTTACAAGCCTGTAGGAACACAGGAGTTCAAGGTGTGAAAGTTTGTATTCAAAATGTCTAATGCTACAATCTCCTTGTTCGAGATAATCAAACTGGCCACCCTTTCTTTGATATTGTATATGAAACCAAATTTTGATCACACAGTTTGGGAATGCTGCCTCCTCTATTTACAATGCTAATGATAATCATCACTTATGTAATCTTATTAATATAGGACTTACAAATAGTATATTTTGGACCTCTGATCATCAACTCCCTCCTAACATAGAGGTAGTCAATGATGAGAGGAATTGATCTTCGTATTCTTTGTATATAGTTTTTTTCCTAGTGAAATATAGTTACACTTTTCATCCCAAAAAAAAAAAACATGAAAGAGCCAACTCCTGGACAAAATATCTTGACTCTTTAGATAAAGATCTTACACCTAAAAGAGCTAAGTCTTAAGGAGTTAGGTCCATGCAAGTTAAGTCTTAAGGAGTTTGAGCCAAATCTTGAAGAGACACCGATATTAACCATTTGAGCTTTTCATAAAAAAAAGTCATTGTTCTTAGCCAAGGATCTCCTAAAAGAAAGAGCTAGATCCCCAAATGGAACATCCAACAACAACCATGATAGAAAGAGTTATCCCAAGGCTTCATGTTCCTTACTTGAGAAAGGCATGGAAGCAGAATCAATATAAATATTTGCACAAAATTGACCTATGAAAACTCTAGCCATTTTCTTTTTTGTAACAACTCCAGTGAAATTTGTATGCATGGGTGTATTGTTTGCACAACAATTTTAAACTTTTAAAGCCCAAATCCAACTTAAAAGGCTCAAATCTATAGATTTTTTTTTTGTGAATGTTCTTTTGTCAAAGCTATTTGGTTTTGCTCAGTGGGAATTTGTTCAAAAGAAATTTCTCAGCAAGGTTTAATTTACTGGCTTCTAAAGCCCTATTTGATACGCAAACCTCAATTTGAGGGATTATAATTGGAATTAGGATTAAGATTGGTGGTGGAAATGAGACTTTAAGATTATGTTTGATATAAGGTAATATTTGTAAGAAATTCTTACCTTTATTTTATTTTACAATTAAATATAAATTATGAAAAGATTATAATACCTCTTAAAATTAAAAAAAATTGTAACCCTAACTTTGATCACTCTCCTTCACTTTCTCCCAAAGAGTGAGCACAACAGCATAGAGACGCCATTGCCTTTGCTCTCCACCAGGCTCTACACATGAAGGCTTCAGCGGACAATATGCCTAGTTCAATCCATAGCTTCAATCCATGGTAAGCTATCCATTCTCTCACTCTTCATGTTGCCTCTACCAGATTGAATTGGCTTCATTGCCTCTACTCTTTGACTACTACCTTTGCCAAAATAGAAATCCCAAGCAACACAATGGACCGTGAAGAAGTTTCCATTGACACTAGAACTTCAACGATAAAGAAATAGTGGTAGAGGAAAGGAAGTGAGATGCAACAAGAATGACTTGCGATGGAGACAGCAGTAGGTAACGACTTGTGACAAAGAAGAAGAAGTGGAGGAAGAGAGATAGCTTGCTAGCACATCGGGAGGGAGATGAAGGTGGGGAGAGATTAGAAGGGCATTTTCATCTTAAAAAATCAATCCCAAAATTAATTTTGGTGGAATCAAGTAATATCACGGGTGGTGGGTTTTAGTATTCCCACCTAAGTAGCACTAACCAATCCCAAGTATTGGTGAATCATTCATGCTAAACACGTGAAAGGTGGGATTACTCCATCCCAATCCCAATCTTCTAATACTGCGTACTAAATGAGCCTTAAGAGTTTCAAATAAATTATATAGAACCAATTATCTTTCTGTGATTGAGGAAATTTTTACTCTTCTACACTTTATTTGGATGATAAGGAATCAAGCCTTACACAAGAGGAAAATTTTAATCTCATATCAAGAAATTAAGGATTTTTTAGGAACAAATCAAATTTCTTATATTTTCTTGTACTTGAAATTCTTCCACAAATTTATCTAAGTACAAGAAAAATAATAAGTTGGAAATTTCTTCCTCAAGAAAAGTCATCAATGTTTGCTATTCATCAATTGCTATAGATTCTACAAATGATTCTTATAGGTTGACTATCAAAATTCAAGAGAAGGAACCTTATCTTTTATGCAACAGTGCTCTATCTTGGAGGAAACAGCTGCAATGGCTTCATATTACAAAATCTTCCGTTTCTTTTTCGTGCCATTTTTTTTGCAGGCTTGTTTTTGCAATATTTTACAGTGGATGATAGATACTAGCAACCAATCTATTACAGGAGGATACCAATCTATTATAGGAGGATTGAGTTTGGGAGGTTTGAATATTATCTTGCATAATAGAAATTTCTTGCTTTCACAATCTCACCAAGAAGAGAGTGTTATTCTACAAGACATTCGACATATGCTCTATTCTTTTAGTTTAGGGTCAATTGAACAAATTAATTGACATTGTACTCATAGGCAGCGCTACATTGAAGCCAAAGGGGGCAAATGCACCTCTTGGGTTTGGAGAAAATTACAAGAAAAGTTCATGTATTCTAATATTTTGCATCCCTTAACCTAAATATTTTGCACCTCTTGGTCTAAATTTAAAGATTTGGGATCCAATTTTTTTAGTTATTTTTAAATTATTAATTTAAAAAATGTTGCACCTCGTAGCCTAGGATCCTAGTACCACCATTGATTGTACTCCTTTGTTTCCTTCTTTCTTTTCTTTACCTTTACTAACTTATGAGTTGTAACTTTTATTAGCTTTAATTTATCATTTGACCCTCTTATCAAAAAGAAAGAAAGAAAGAAAGTGGGATGAAATCTTGGGTATCAAGTTAATGTCTCTCACTACATGCTCCAACTATGTCATTCAAAATGTGACAGCAAATAAAGTACTCCCTCCAATCTCTATTATAGAATACTTTTTAAAAATATTTTTTTATCTTTAATATAAAACAGTTAATGGGTCATTAATTACATTCTTTTTAATATCACCCTTATTTAAACTTATTAACTATAAGAGAGAATATAATACAAATTTAAAAAATTTATTTAAATGGAGATAAATTTAAAAGTGTATTATATTTTTAGATAAAGTTAATAATTTAACAACTTTTTTTTAATTTTGATAAGCTAATTAAAAGTATTTTATAATAAAGATATAATAAAATAGCTCAAGTGAAAAAGTAGCTTCCTAAAATAATGGGAAGTGAGCATCATGGAGAAAGGAGATCATCCAAGCTTGTTTATAAATAAATGAACGAACTTTTATCGAGAAGGCATTAATGCCACTCAACTCATCATCATCAACACGCCCAACAATGATTTCCAGCAAATCAAGTCATGTACATGTTCTCATATCATAGCCTTGGCACTAATGCTATATTTGACATATGTGAACTGATTTCAAGGAAATGGAAATGAGTTTTAAAAACAAGTTTAATATGTCAATAAAATACTAATATAATGCAAAAAGTATCAAACTGTATTATTTATAAGTTATAAAGAGAGCCACTTACCTCACATTTTGCACAATATTTGAAAAACATGTCTCATATCTCCTAGGAAAAACAATAACATTGAAAAGTCCTAAAATTTTTTAAAAAATATTTTATAAAATATATATACATTCATTGGGAAAAAAGAATAGCATAGACTTCCACCATTTTTTTAATTACATTGATTTTTCGATTGCTTAATTACATTGAATTCATTTTTATATCAATTATCAGACACATTGATAGACCTGCCACCATGCTCCCGTTGGATCATCGTGCTGGAAGAAAGCGGTCATAAGAGTAAGTCAATATCAGACACAACACAAATTCAACAACCTCAATTACTACCCAGACATTAATATTTTAAACATAACTCTCACTTTATAATCATAATTGAGATTTCTACTTATAATTGTTTAAATAGATATTTGAAAATTATTTTTCTTATTTTTTTCCTGAAATCTAACTATTATTTTAAGATCTAACTGCATTTCTTCCTGTTGCCTTTTTTTTTTTTTTAATTCCCCTCAAGAGTACTGACAGATCTGCTTACTGTTTCCGTTCCATTGGATCATCGTCCTTGAAGAAAGCGACCATACGAGTGAGTCAATATGGTTTGGCTACCAACAAGTCAACGAGTCAATATCAGAACAGCGAGTCTCGCTTTTTGATTCACTGAACTCTCATACTCACCATTCAAACACCATAGAGAAAAACAAGACCCTTCTTAAACGAATCCATGGTGCTAGCTTGCTGGCCGCGAGATGAACATAGGTGGCTGTACAATGTTATAGGAAATTATGAGCTGAAAATCTAGCCAAAGAGCTGAAGATAAGTTGAAACCTGAGAACTCTTCATAATTAGGGTTAAGATAAATTCCACGAGTCACATTCATAAATTACTTGCGAGATATTCTGATAACGATAATGGAATTTCAAGTTCAAGATTTGAACACGAACACATACCCCTCTAACCAAACCATCCTATTCCCTGAATTTCTCTGTCAAGTTATGAATTCGTCAAGCTGAGTTTCATCTGATATGAAGTTTAATGCTTCATAGAATCAATACCAAGAAGTTGGTTCAGAGGGTATTGTGATGAAGAGAATCAAAGGTTGAAGAAACTGAAAGGTATACCTCAAGTCAAAGTGACAAGAAAGGAATGAAGAGTAGCTGAGGGATGGAGGAAGAGAAGAGGCAAGACTGGTAGGTTATACCAAAAGCTCAAGATTTAAAAAAAATAAAAAAGAGGGAAAATTTTGGCATAAGGGTGAGAAAATTTGAAGCAGAACAAGTTAATGGCTTATCTTTGTACGGGAAGGAGAAGGAAGGTGAGATTGAAAGAGAGAGTTCAATGCTATTGCTTAATACTAATACTATGAACCCTAACTATGACTCTCCAACATCATCTCCTCCAACTCCATCCTCACCCCTTCCTGTTAGTTTCGGACCGGGCAACCGCCAGTACTCCATCTCGGCATCATCAACTCCTTCACCACCCTTCTCGCCGGCACCTTCCAGCCAGGCTTCTCTTGAGCAGGAGAAGATTCCCCTTCTGCAAGAAGATCCGCCAACTACTGATAATTTGCCTTCAGTCTTTTCATTGGACCTCCGGAAATCTCAAGAATTGGAACCTAAGAGTACATGCCTGCAAGAATTGTAAGCTCTTTCTCTTCTGTAATTAGTTTGCCATTATAGGTCACTTTTCATTAATCAGAAGTTAACAGACTGCCAAAAAAAAAAAAATTGTTTTGGTTTGGCATCAGGAACTTCCCATGAACATTTTCTTTGGCATGAAGCATATACCAATTAGATTTTACAGAACAGATTAATGTTTCATCAGTTGCAGAGCGTGAATAATCAGACCAATTAGATTTTTTTTTTATTCCTTGTTTACAAGACAAGTGCCAGAAAACCCTTTAAATGCCATTTTGTTTTGAAGTTACTTGACTGGTAGGTTTAGTTTCTTTAATTCAAAAACCAGACATTCCTATTTAAAATATCAAAGCATACACCAACCAGTCAAACGCTGAGGATTCACAAAAACACACACACAGGCATATATGATCATATAGGACTCATTGGTTTTAAATTTTTGGAGTAATGAAACAGGTTAGAATGGTTTGTGCAAAGATGCTGCAGCTGTTGTATCAGATTCTTTGAATCATCCAACCGCGACATAAATTCTCAATGATACAGAGCAGAAGACAAAACATGTTTTCATATTTTAGCCTTACTTTGACCAGAATGTTCTCTCAATCTTTTCTAATTTCAGATTCATTTCAAGATTCAGAGTAACATTCGTTCAGTTGCTAACACAGCTTTCTCATTCCTGGACTCTTTTTCGTTATCATTAACTAGTATGTATCTGAAAAGAAACTCACAAATCACAGAACAATATGCATGCAATACTTGAATCTATACGCGTTTTCATACACTTGCATCGACTGACTAGCTCATCAAATTCACAAAATATATATTAAGTTTACTTTCATCAAACGTGCATTCAAATGCATTATTATGAACTATCAAACACAAACAAATCCTAAAGGCGGACATCTTATGTAAGAATTTATCTACCTTTTTCATTTCAGTTTGCAGTGTGAAGCACTACTCTTTAATATGCAGATATATGAATATCTGTATATTCTATGTGATATTCCTATTTTACCAACATTTTAAGGGTAAGGTATTTTCTAAATACTCCACCATAATTACTATCACCTATTTATTCCTCGAAAAGTATTAAATGCCAAACAACACTTTATTGGGGATGCTTCAGCAACGCCATGAATTTTTGTGACGTGGTAGAATTGATGATCTGGTAAATATTGACCTCGTTCTACAATGCAGTTTATAGTACTTCTTAAATCACAGTATCAAATTAAGAAAAGGAAGAGAAGGGACCCCCAAGAAAAAAAAAATCACAAATACCAGTCAGATTGAGTGACAACAAAATTCAATCAACAGAAATATTGAATCATAACTTTTCCCATAAAAATATAATATTTATAACTGAAACGGGCAGCCGTTTATATGTTCATAGCAACTGGTTTCTAGATTCTAATATATGTTAACAATATTTGTAAAACATCTACATAATCACATTGCATCACTGTGGATTTTGCTGTCTCTGTTGAGAGAAATTAGGATGAGTCTGTGACGTGTTCGGAAGTGCCACCATACCAGGTTGTAGATTCTGAGTATTTGTTGCCATGTTACCAAATGCGCCTTGTGAACCATGCTGCTGCTGCTGCTGGGCCTGCTGCTGCTGTAAGGGCATCATGCCACCCGGATTACCGCCTCCCATATTAAACACTGCAATGAGGTTCACCAGGAATAACTCACAAACTCAGCATATACATTCACAGCATAGAATAAATGGCATCCTTGGTTGCATCACAAGCCACAATCTAAATGATGGCACATCCTCATTACAAGTAGTTGTGTTCATGTGGCCCACAATGAACAAAAAGAAAATTAATTGGCAGGATCTTATAGTTTTCCTCAATTTTGAATTAGGTTCTTGTAGTTTTTTTTTTTTATTTGAATTGAGACCTTATAGTTCGATTTATTAGATATGCTAATCTTTAAAGGTTAAAATTATTCATGAATTGTTAAATTTTTTAAAATAAAAACACTTTTGAAGTTTATAGAAAATTCGATTTAATACTTTTGGCTGAAAAAGAAAAAAGAAAATTTAATTTAATACAACGTTCACCTTTTTATTAGGTTTTTAATGAAAATTCTATATCTATAAAAATTATTCAGAAGACATATCCTAATTATATAAATTTTGAATTATAAAAATTATGAAATTAATTAATTCTAAAGTTATACAAGCATTAAATAAAAATATAAAAGTTCTTAATTTCATAGTTTTTAAAAGAAAATTCAAGGATTTTAACCAAAGGAATTAACAAATCCAACAGATCATTTTATAAGACTCAATTCAAACAAAATAAACTACAAAAACCTAATTCAAAATTGAGAAAAATTATAAAGACCTGCTCATTAATTTTCCTATTAACGAATAGATATCAATTAAGGAAGTCAAAGGTATGCAGTTCGTACTTTGATCACTCAACATTTGGGAAGGATGACTCCGCTGAGGGTTGTTTCCAGATAATCCGAACTGGGGAGGCAACAAAGTATAGCAGGGGAGAATGTGATGATTTCATACGTCTTAACAAGAAGCAAGCCAAGACAAAGATACAGTACACACAGATAATGGACAAACAAAATAGGTGCATTAACAAAATTATAATTACCCAAAATAGGGTGACCCAAAGTGAGTGGCAAGAAAGACTAGCCTACCCATATAATGAGACAAATAATATTAAAAATGATTTATCATATGCAATTTGACACTAAATGACAACATAACTTGCCAAAAAATTCACACAAACGAAATCAGGAAGCCCTTGAAATAATTTATTAGATTTGGCAATATGCTGATAACTTGAACCAACAGGAAATTAAACATTCTAAGAGTGAGTTAAACTAAAATTGGCAAAAATAACGACTATAAATGATCAAATCAAGTAGTTTGCCAAAAACAAAAAAGAAATCACTCAAATATGTATTTCAATAAAATGAATGGGACATAATGAGAATACCGATAGGCAGAGAATGAGAGACAAACCTGCACCCGCGGTATAAGAGACTGTGAAGCCATTGCCCCAGAAATGTTTGGAATCTGCCAAATAAAGAAGCAAAAGTCATTGTAGAAGTGATCATTGAAGATAAATAGAACATACAATTATGACAAACCATCACAAACGAGAAGAACAAGACCGCCATCGAAGGATGAAGTTGAACTTTTAACACAATCACATCAACTCAGCACAAATAAAGGAAGGTGAGAAAATAAGACAAGAAACTGCATCCCAAAAGAGAAGCAAAAAATGCAGAAGCTGATCTATTTCAAGAACTGCATCTACACAGATATGGGGGGGAAAATCGTTATCCATTCAGGTAAAGGATATTCTTCACCCCATAAATTTTGAATACATTTTTCATCTTTAGGTTCAGGATAACCAAACCTGGTAACTCCGATATATATTAAAATTAGAGTCCCCAACACTGTTAGACTGTACAGATTGGGTTTTGAGCTGCTTTATACTTTTTTCTTCTTCAACTTTGATGTTTTCCTTATCATTCAAAAAATTAAAAAAATTGTCACTCCCTTGCGAATGCAAAGGGGAAATATTCTAGTTTTAAGTAGAAAGATCACTTGGTCCTTGCTGAAAAATCCATCAAATACCTCAGATTAAGTGTCGACCTAGCCAAATATGCACATTTGGTTTTACGTTAAAAACCACCAAAAATATGATTTTATGGTTTTGGTGGTTTCCAATGTAAAATCAAAGATGCTATATGACAGTGGAGGTCCGTACAGTACTATTTTACTAAAGAACGCAACGCACTTTAACTGTTTTCCATAATTTGTGCACTAATGCCATGTTTGGTAGGTAGAAAAGTGTTTTTTAGAAAAGAAATGAGAAATGTTCCTACCCAATTTCTTTCTAGGTACATTTCTCATTTCCTTTCTAGAAAATATTTTTCCGTTAACCAAACATGCAGCAAATATATGACTCAAGCTCCCATTAAGTCAAACTATGAAAATAGAAGGGATACAGTAAACTTCATTGTAAAATATACATCCTACAGAGCTGTCAGCAGATTTCATCAATTCTTTAACACATATATAGACATCTAAAAACTACAATTAGAAAACTCACAACATTCATAAGCACACACCCTCTTAAAAAAAAAAATGCTGCCAGCATGAAAGAAAAAACCAAAAAATATTTAAGAAAAGAAACTAATAATTAACAAACAGAATGGAGGGGAAAAGGTGATATTTGATCATTATTATAAAAGAGAAAACTAATAATTAACAAACGGAATGGAGGGGAAAAGGTGATGCTTGATCATTATTATAAAAGAGAAAGTTAGGAGAAGAATATGACTAAATTATTGAGTTTACTAAATTGCTGCAGGTGATAGAGATTTACAATCACTGTTCCTTTCTTCCTTATTGTAACTACGGACCTCCCTTCAGATAAGTCAATTCCTCAAAGAGAACCAATAATCACAGCTATATACCAAATTAGTTGCTCTTTCCTGATATCAAACACAACTTTGTGATTGACAAAAGGAATTGCCATTAAATTTTGTTACATGACTATCATACCATTTGGGTATTGGGTGTTGCCTGAGCAGCACTGAATAATGCACTATTAGCAGGACCTGAGAACTGGCTCAAGCGATTCATCTGATTTCCTTGGTTGAGTTGGCTTTGACCAATGCCATGCTGAACATGAGCTGAAGACAGTTGCCTACCCTGAAATTGCTGGTGCCCAAGTGATTGAGAAAACTGCATCTGATGCTGTCCATGCATCTGAGAGGATCATAACTTGTTATCATTAAACAAGCATAAAAATAAGACTATTTTAACTGCCAGCTTGTAATATAGATGCATTTTATCATTGTCATGTAAACATTCATTTTTTTGCCTATGAAAAATAGATAGGCGTGCGTTTGTGTGTGCACTCAAGATATTTACAGGTGTCCTTCTGAAGCAACTCCATACTAAAGCTCTAACAATTCTAAGGAAGCAGAAATACACTAAGAAAAGGGGCACATGGTTATGTTAATATTTAATACAATGCTTGTATTACATTCCAACATTTATATCCAGCTTTTTTTCTTGTTCAGAACATTCCAAAACATTTTGAAACACACTGACATATTTCAAAACATGCCAAAACAACTCAAGAGCATATAGGGAATCTTAATAATTTGAATGCAAATGGAGATTGATATTAAATTTGCACTGGAAAATTTAGTTTAAAGCTAGCTGTTTTATACTTTTATATGTATTTTTCTATGAACACTTTACATTTGAAGCCCTTAAAACTAAATTTTCTTTTATGTTGTTTACCTTTTCATTTGTTATTTATTTATTTATCTATCTGTGCATAAGCATGAGCGTGAGTATTACATACCAGCATCCAAAAATTTTAAAAAATATTATGTCTTGTGTATTGTATCATGATATGAGTACCCATGGGTACTTCTTCAAAAGTCACAAACTGATACAAGTTGGGAAATTTAAAAAATAAAAAATAAAAAAAAGTCCAACTACCAGGTCAATAGTCAATACATGGTAGAAGCATCAAAACTGAAATAGCCAAATATTGATACATTTCCTACTGATTTCATGTGCTTCTTCCACAATTTATACCAATAGAGGTGTACACATAATTCCGTAAATGCCCCTCTCTCTACCTCCCAAATTTCCCATAACCTAATCCTCTAATTACTCTTAACCTTTAATTCCTAGATACGAGTACCCATAGAGGTACTTCTCAGAAAGTGACAAACTGACATAAATATAGAAATAAAAAATCAAAACTACAGGGTAGAATCACAAAATGATGCATATCTGAATTGATCAAGTCAAGAAGCAAATAAAATGTACTGCAACCCAATTTCTTAAACCTGCTGAAAGATTACCTGCCCTGTATAAAATAGAAAATCAATACATGACTTGCAAGCTTTACCTGCCCCATTCCTTGCATTGCAGATTGCCTAAACTGTTGCTGAGCAAGGAATTGCTGCTGTTGATGTTGCGGTAATGACATCTGTTTCTGCCGCTGTTGCTGCTGAGTCTGTGGTTGCTGCTGCTGCTGCTGAGGGGTTTGTTGCTGAGGAGATGGTGTGTTCATAATATTTGTAGAAGACCTAGGTGAATTGGCATATGGCATTGGTGATGCTGTTGTGTTGTCAAAAGAAGGGGTGCTAGTTGCAGCAGATGGAGAAGCGGCTGGTCTTCCCATAAGTTGTGCTCCTGGGCCCTACATTAACAACGTTAGGTGAGAGAATAAAATGATTATACCACAAGAATCAAATCAAAATATAATTCAAACAATCAAAATAAGGACACAATTGCTTATTAAAAAAAAAAAGGACACTAATCCTCCTCCCATAGGTATAACAGATCAACAAGAAGATTGCATGAAAACTAAAAATCATAAGACCAAGAGGTATCAGACCTAACATGACACTAATTGAAGCAGAGAAATCACAAGCCATAACAATGGATTTACACTTTTGGAAAAAGCAACCAAAATCCATAGTAACAAGTCCTCCCATATTTAGAGTAAAGGGGAAAGCAAAAGAGAAAAGAGAATAAATAAGCTATCATATATTCAGATGTCAGAAATGACACTTCAATGGCAATGTCAATTCCAAACCTGTAATAAGGAATTCTGGCCAACCATATTGTTTGATGAGAGCGGGGTATTCTTCATATACATACCTGAAAGTAACATGAATAAATGCCACATCTCAACAGGCTAAAATCCACAACATTTCAATATAGACAGGTAAGAGTTCTCATCTTTTACCGGATGCATCAGCCATAGGTTGTGGAGCCTCTTGGACAGCAAGGACGTCTGCCAAATGCATTGGAAGTGCAGGAGTAATATGCCTCTGATCTCCAGATAAACGCAATCCTGCAGGTTTAATCCAAATTATCATCGCACAAAGAATACATATTATAAGGGTGTTTGCAATTGTTATCTACTGAGTTTCACAGAATAAAGCATATTTTAATATATTTATGTAGTCAAGTCTATTTATTCAAGGCTAGACCCTACGTATACACTATATAGTGTAAATATAGCAAACTTGTCTTCATGAAAAAGAAAATTTGAATCTAAACCACTATTTTGACAAATGACCTGTCTGCCTGACACAACTAAGATTCTACAGCTCCAAATTTCATTTGTATGTTACCTTAGAGGATGTTGTATAAACTTCAGATACCCATTAATAATTTAAGTCCACAAAATTATCAACCAAATAAGGAATAAAATGAAGATGTTTCCAAAGTGAAGAATTATGCTTGAACACTTTTCATGCCATATCCATGACAATCACAACACCTCTTCCATACCACAGTATGCTATTCAATTTCCCATCAAGTGCTAACATCTGTAATCTGATCTTAGTTTATTTCTTCTCATAACAAAACTATATATACTCTCTCCAAACAACAATATAGGGCATCTTCTAAAAGCCTTACTTTGTCCAAAATATAGAGAATTGGATAACTTTTATAATTGTTTTTCCAACTATATCACTACTTCATTTATTATTCTTCTTGAAAAAAAAATGATGCATTGGAATTGAAAAGATGTAAGTTTTTTTTTTTTAAAAAAAAAAATTAAGGTTTCAACTAACATTTTTCATAAATTGTAAATTAGTTACCAATATCCTATATTTTGATTAGGAGGGAGTACCTTAATAGTATATGATTCTGAGCTATCCACCACAGATCATGGGCCTGGGCCTCAGCCCAATATTGTAACAGCCACAACACAATGGCAGGTACTAAAACCACAGAAACGACACAACTTCTTATCCCATACATGTACACTATCACATACTGGGGGTGCTTGTATTTTAATTCGACAAGTTTTTTATTTTATATATGAAAATATAATTTCCTCCAATCCTTTCATAGCCATTTCTTTCTCATTACTTCCTGCAGCATCATCTCAGATCTCTTGGCCTCCCATATCTTCCCCTACTGAAATTCCCTCAGCCTTCAGCAATGAAGCATGATATTGATTTCATGTTTAAAAAAAACGCAGACTAAAGGATAAAAGAAGAGCACACACCATATTCATCCATTTTGTATAAAGCAGCAGGTGAAAATTACCTTCACCAGCATTTACAGCAGCTCGAAGTAGATTTTCTTGTTCTTGAATTTTTGCAGCCTGTCCCTTGTCCAAAGTTGGGGCAATAGCAGGGCCTTGACGAGTTCCAAAACAATAGGCTTTACGAGTATCAGCTAAAACTTTTTCAGCACCTTCACAGGCTGCTGCTATCATATCAATTCTTGCCTGCAAATAAGTATATTAGTGACCAAAACATAGCTGAAAATATAATGTGAAGAATCCACGAGCTCCAAATCACCTTCAATCTCTCAATTTGAGTTGTTACTGGCAGGTTTTGCATCCCCTGAAGCAATTGCTCTCTTTTGGAGTTGTCATCAATCTCCATTTCAGGCAGAAGTTTAGAGGAAAGCATAACAGGCAGTACTGAAGGAGGAAAAAAATCCCATATAAATTCTGAGATTTTAAAAATGTCAAGCACAACAGTCTATATTGAGGAGAAATTTCAAAGCAATTTATCAAACATGATCCTCATCACTTTCCCTCCCCCAAGCAGGAAACATGGGTCGAGAACTCCAAAATCTGTGCCTATGAGAATAGTCAAAACATAATTTCAACACTAGCCATATACAATAATGCAATCGACATTTGATCTCAAAAATAATGGAGATCTGCCTATCTCTTAATGAACAACATAAGTATATAGGCATCAATAATTTCAAGGGAAAGACACCATACTTGTAGCATTTTCAGCTTTAACATTCTTCGGATGTACAACAAATGCCTTAGATACCTTCTTCATTTCATCAACGATATTGAAAAGCTCAAGGTTCACCATGGAATATTGCCCCAAAATATCTTGCCTGGAGAACAAAAGGTCACCAACATAGTAATAAGAAAGCAAACTTCTTCATAAAATATAGATGTATGCAACTAAGAAAATCTTCAGAAAATCAACCAGCTACAATAGATATAACAATTTCCTCTCTCGCTGTTCCACTCCAATTCAACAACAAATGGGAGAGCGAGTTATTTCAGGCCCAATACGCACAATTAATTTACAATACAAAATTATAATTTGCCAAAGCAAAACACAATGTTCGAACAAGAAAACAAGATCAAAAACGATAAAGGAGTGGAAAAAGAAGACCATTTGGGGTTCGTATTGGTGCGAGCGTAGGCATCGAAATCTTCAAGAATCCGAGAGATTGCTTTGAAGAGGCTGATGGCGCGGGTCTTAACTTGTTCCAGATTGAGCTGCTGCTGCACCGCCTGGTTTAGCCTCTCCGCTGCTGGCTGAGGCTGCTGTAGCTGTTGCGGCTGCTGAACTTGGTTCTGCATCATTCCTTCCATTGCTCCCCCTGTACTTTGCAGATCAATGTGAGATAGGACGAAGATTGGTCCTTTTGTATGCGTGTTCCCCCCTCCCCCAATATATATATATATATATAAAAAGGGAGTGAACCCTCCAAAATCCCTGATTTCGACTTTTGGTCCCTCGTCCAGTCGTCCTGAAGACAAAATTACAACCTCAGCCCCACTATGTCTTCAATCTTTCATCTTTGACCCCAAAATGGAGATAATCTTGTCAAAAGCTTGGGTTCCTACATGCAAGTTCAGAAGTCACCAATTTGATGGACGCCAATAGGACGAAGACGAAGTATCCAATCTCCTCTGATTTTGTACGTTATCGTTCTTCATAGTCTGAGTTAAAGCTGAAGGCAGCCACTTTCAGCAATTTCACGAGTTAAATTTGCAATACCATTACTACAGCTTGCCCTTTTGCAACTCAGAAACTGTGTATAAGCGTTTTCTTGACATAAATGTTTCCCATATGATCTGAGAAGTTCTGTGAGATATTTTGCCCATAGCTATCAACAGGGTTAAGTGTGGCATAATTTTACTCGTCAATTTTAAAAATGGTGCAAAAAGCCACACATCACATCGGTTAACTTGTAATTATAGGTCATGTTATACCATGCCTAAATAGGTTAGAAGTAAAAATAATTATAAAATATTATATTGTAGTACAATTTTACCCATTAATCCTGCAAAAATCTTAAACTGATGACAAAAAACAAAAGCATGTTGATCACTTTATCAAAAAAAAAAAAAAACATGTCGATCAATGTTGACGATGAACATTGGAAATATTAATATTTTATTTGATAGGGAGTACGACCGTGAAAATACACGTGTTTCAATTTTGTTCTAACCAATAAAAATTAATCTTATATACTCCTTTCGTTTAAAAATATAAGATATTTTAAACGAATCTCATTACTAATAAAGTAGTTATTTTCCTTCAAACTAAACATATCTTTCCATATTTATCCTTATTTAATAGTATAACATCCTAAATTCATGATTCTTGAATTAAGTGTTAATAGGAGTGAATTAATAAATTAATATGTGATTGGGGTTTTAGATGGCGGAATGTTATTTTGACATTTTGAAATGTTACATGGAAAGATTAGAGAGGAAGAATGCCGTTGCGAAGCGAAACGTGTGAGCATGGTAAGGAGTTTTCTCATTATGCTACACACAATGGCTTGTGTTGAATGCACCACGGCTCATGGTGCAAAAATACGATAGATAAGGATGCGGAAAACTCGTGGAGAAAGGAAAGAAACAGAGGAAAAGAGCACGCAGGAGAGGAAAGAAGAAGGGTCTCTGCTAGGGCAAGACATTTTAAGAGTTCGAGAAGAATTTTTAACCTGTTACTTACCGCATAAGTCTTGTACCGCCTTAATCTCCGATTCTACACTAATTTCTCTTAGTTTAAATTAGTGAGAAACTGAATCTGAAAGTTTTAAGGGGGTAAATTTCTTACCTTGCAGTAACAAATAAGTTCTTTAGAGTTAAATTAGGACTTTGCACTTAGTTTGAGCCTAAACAATAAAGCTTTGAAGTTGTATATTCAAATTAGTCAAGTTCAAAAAGAGAAAATAGGTGGAATTTAGAAATAAGTGTGTTGATACTTGCAATGAGTGGTAATTGAATGTAGAAAATGGAGATGAATGTAAATAGGGGAAATGAAAGGTCTAGGTGCTTAATTGTTATAATTGGTACTGTTAGTTAATGTGACAATTGATATAAGTGCCAATTTTTGTGTAGATTTTCATGTTTTACGTGTTGGAATAGCGAAAAAAGTTGTGTGAGCAATGTAACCTTTCTTGAAAATAGAAAGGTTGGGGTAACCATACAGTTTGATGTATTTATTAACTATTATAACTTTATAAAAGTAAATGTATGAATTATGATTTTCATGCTTGTGAGATTTATGAATGTGGCATTTTACAACATGCAATGGCTTTAGCATTAAAAGTTTTTCTTTGAAATGTTTATTGATTATTAAAGCTTTTCAATGGAATATATATATATATACACAGTGTAAAATGTGAAAAAGTGGTGATTTATGCATGTGAAAGGCATAATCATAGGGGTTAAAGTTCACCCTAGGTATATGTGGATATGCGTGTATGGAAATGTGAGTAAATAAATCGATATGGTGGGGCGACACCATGGGATATCCGGTGCAGCACTATATTGGGACTATTATCATAGGACATCCAGGCAGTCTGGTAACTCCCTTGTACCTGAAAGGCGTGGTTAGAAGTCAACGACACCTCTAACACAAGTATGTGTGAAGGGAAAATCATAGTCCAAAAGTAGGATAAAATACCTTTAGCCAAGTGTTTTTACTACTGAAGGAGTGCCTGAGTCAATATGTAATTAATCCATTAGAGTCTATGGTTTCAAGTCGGAAAGTTTGGAGGATTGGTGGATAGATGATCATGCTAGTGGCTGTGTGTGTGATTGTGTGAAGTATTCAAAAAAAGGAAACTTATGCTTACATTTGATACACATACTAACTATTACTTTAGTTTTGCTTACTTATATGTCATTATTTGTGTTAACGAGCATTTAATAAACTATTTTGGTTACTGAGATTATTATCTCACCCTTGATTATTTATATTTTTATAGGTTCTAATATTAATGGTGCTAAAGGGAAAGATATGGGTAAGAAATAGAGGATATATCTCTATAACTACCTATTGTAAGAAGTTGGTGTAATGAACTTGTGCTATATAAGTTGTGTATTTGTATATAAGTTTTCATAGAAGTATATAATTGTGCATAAGCATTTTGATTGTGAATGAGTACATGATTTTATATCTAGAGCTATATGATGTATATAAGTATATTGAAGTGACTATGAAGATTTGGGCTAGGGCTTGAGTATATGTGCTAGTGAATATATCTGACATGTGATAAAAGTGAAAATTTGGCCATTAATGTGAATGTGAAGGGAAACATGTGATTTTGCCCAAAGTGTTTGTGATGGGCAGTTGGTCAGCCAAATGTATGTATATGTGTAATATTGTGAATATAAATGGTTAGTCAGATATAATTTGTTCCATTAGACATGATTAAGGCCCTAGAAGTGACCAATGACTTATGGTGTCAAATAGTGATACTCAAATGGAAGATTTTGACAAAAATTGATCAAAATGCACTTTGAGTTTTCAACTTTTAAATAGAATATTGAATTTAAATGAACCAATGTCATTGGTTAGATTTTAAAATTAGCTTTGTATGAGCACTTGAATCACTCCAATCAGACATCAGATGTGAAAATGGTGCACGTCTAAAGTTCACATCAAAACTACTATTTTGACAGTAGAATCTGATGTGTATGCCATAGTGCATGTGCTAACATGCCACGGCATAAAGCCAACGCCAACGCCTCTATGCCACATGTTATGGCACATGACCCATGTTTTGACCAAAATATGTTGTTTGGAATTAGTTTCTTTTGAGATTCTTATACACATTATTTGAGTGCTTCAACTGTGTACTAATTTCCAACTTGAGTATTTTTTTGAAATGGTTTTCAAATGCTTTAAGTTGGGATCCTAACCCTTTAAAAAGATTTAAAACTTTTTTGTTAGATTGTATGGAAGATTGAATGGTAATGACGAAAAAGGCATTACAAATTATTGGTATCAATTTCCTAAGTTTCGAGATTTGGTTTCCCTACTTATTTGTTGCATTCATCCTAGCACATGGCAACTTATATCTCTTTTCATTACAGCACTCTTTTTCCTTTTATTTAACTTTCTTTTATTTCCATCCTTCGAAGAGGAGAAAATGAGGAGAGGTACTCGAGCATTAAGACGTCCTGTAACATCCTAAAAATTTAAATCCAATTAATTAAGTTTAATGAGGGTCATTAAGCGAGCTAATGTGGTGTGTGGCCAAAGATGTCTAATTTATGTACTTGTTTATGATTTTAGCCTTAGATGCGAGTTCAAAGTGAAGTAAGGCTACCCGGGCATCAAAAGTGGAGGAGAAAGTCGAGAAAGGTTCTCTGTGCCACATGCCATGGCGTGAGGAACATCTGCCGTGACGGACAGAGGCAACAATCTAAATTGAGCCTCTCTATGCCAGGCATCGTGGCACATAGCCAAAATCTTGCTTAAACCAATTCATATCTATGCAAAAAATCAAAGGAGGGGAAAGGAGAAAATGAAAGGCAAGAAGGTTGCTTTACTAGGACACAAATTTAGAACCTATTTGAGATATTTTAAAGCCTCCTAACTCACAAGGTAAGTACATTATATCTTCTTCTTCCCTTTCCTTCCATTTTTATACAAAGTTAAGTTAGGGTTTAAGTTAAAAGAGTGATTTTTGATTCATATGAGCCATGAGTATAAACCTATTAACTAAAATGCATATAATGTGAGTTGTTTAGAGTATTTAAATCCCACATTTATGATTTTGTGAGTTGTTAGTGGTTGGGGACTATTAATACCATAAAATAGCAGTGAATAAGATTGTTGGGAGTGTTTGATGCCATTAATAGTGGTTTAATGGCTTATTAATGACAATATGGGCCATTGGAACATAGTAAATCTATTGGGTATGATGGGTAGTGAGTTTATGATGTTGATGGAATGACAATGTGGAGTTAAATATTGGGAAGATTACTCAAAGAGGGATATTGATGAATGTCCTTGTAATTGATTCGAGATTGTCTAATTCTAGCACCATTCAAGCTAATTTGAAAGCTTTGGAAGCTTGTGTTTTGAGGTGTAAACTTTTGACCTCTTAAAGGTTTGAGGTAACAAAGGAAAATCTTATTTGTACAATTGTATGTTAATTAATTATTTATTGAATGAGATTATTTAGAACTTAATAGGTGTTCGAAAAACTCTTTGATACAATTTTTGGGAATGTGATGTTGTGTATGTGACTTATGTTGAGTTGTCCAGGATAATGGTATACATGTTATTCATATGATCCATGATGATAATTTGCAAGTATATTATTATGAAAATGTGCTATATGTAATATTTAAGATGTGGAGTTTGTTTGAGTGAGAAAATGGTGGTGTGAATAAGATATGAGGTTGTGAATTTTGTTACAATGACATAATATGTGTAATATGTGCATGACATAATCATTGGTGGGAGTTCTCCTAGGGAGAGGAGTAAGTTGGTAAATTCACATGATACTGGCGATTTATCGTTGGAATCGGAAGCTTGCCTTAGCACTAACTGTTAAAATCAGGAGGTAGCCATTGTCTCATAGTTGATTCAGGACTGTCTCACTTGTCCTTTGAAGGACTCAAACATAACTAGTCTCTACTGATTTATAAGGAGGCTATATTAGGGATATGACACCTCATGGTTGTTAGTATTGGGGGAGACTGTGTTACACAAGTGAGTGAGTTAACCCTAACCTAGTAGCTCCTCACAAGTAGAAGGCTAGGTTGGTCCAAGTTATGAATGTCACCATTTAATAACCACCGGTTTCATGTCAAAAGTAACAAGAGGGTATAAGGATAGCATTAATTATGCATTTAGTTCCAACCACATGTTGTTATTATTGTAGTCCAATCTATTTTAGGAGCGCATGGTTGTTATTTTTACCACCTCATATTATGCATAATTGATATATATATATATGATGATATGTGTTGAATGCTCGGTCACATGGTTGTTATTATTGTGGTTGAGGTTATAATTGCCATATGTGCATGAGATATAAGTTTATTACCATTTACATCCATTTTAATTGATATACAATAATATAGACTAGGTTGACCTTGGTTATTGAGTGGTTATACTCATCCCTTATTCTTTAATATTTTCAGGGCCTAGCTCATCAGACCAAGATTGAGGAAAAACATTCTGAGGCTTAGAATTTTGGTGTAAATCCTACTTGTAGGCCTCTTGTTTTATTTATGTGTACTTAAATGTTGTTAATTTTTCAACTAGGACTTATATAATTGGTTTGATCTACTTGCATTGTCATTGTGAAAATCGCATGTATTTTGTGCCCTAAGCTAGTGGTCATGTGTTAGTAAAGCTTATATAGTGCCAAAATACTTGTGTAAGTAAAATAAATGTATTTTGAGATTTTGGATAAACATTGATGATTTATGCAAAATTTTCCTCCCCCTTGTGTTTTTGTGAATTGAGGGGTTAGGGGTTAAATTTATAATATGTGTGTATTTGAATGGG